>NC_057803.1:282174601-282184765 GCF_018294505.1 Triticum aestivum | reverse complement strand
ATAGGAGGAAGAAGTTGGTCGGTGGAGCTGCGAGGGGCCCACGAGGGTGGGGGCGTGCCTAGGGTGGCAACCGCGCCTCCCTGCCTCGTGGCCGCCTCGCTTCTTTCTTGACGTCTACTCCAAGTCCCTTGGATCATGTTTGTTCCAAAAATAACTCTCCCGAAGGTTTCATTCCGTCTGGATTCCGTTTGATATTCCTTTTCTGCAAAACATTGAAATAGGCAAAAAAACAACAATTTGCACTAGGCCTTGGGTTAGTAGATTAGTCCCAAAAATAATATAAAAGTGTATTATAAAGGCCATTAAACATCCAAAACAGATAATATAATAGAATGGAACAACAAAAAATTATAGATATGTTGGAGACGTATCAAGCATCCCCAAGCTTAATTCCTGCTCGTCCTCGAGTAGGTAAATGATAAAAACAGAATTTTTGATGTGGAATGCTACCTAGCATAATTCTCAATGCAATTTTATTTATTGTGGCATGAATATTCAAATCTGAAAGATTCAAGACAAATGTTTAATATTGATATAAAAATAATAATACTTCAAATGTACTAACTAACCAATCATGTCTTCTCAAAATAACATGGCAAAAGAAAGTTCATCCCTAAAAGATCATATAGTTAGGTCATGATCCATTTTCGTCACACAAGAATGCTCTCATCTTGCACAACCCCGATGACAAGCCAAGCAATTGTTTCATACTTTAGTAATCTCAAAAAAAAATCAACTTTCACGCAATACATGAGCGTGAGCCATGGATATAGCACTATGGGTGGAATAGAATATAACGATGGGGGTTATGTGGAGAAGACAAAAAAGGATAAAGTCCCACATCGACGCGGCTAATCAACGGGCTAGGGAGATGCCCATCAATTGATGTCAATGCAAGGAGTAGGGATTGCCATGCAACGGATGCACTAGAGCTATAAATGTATGAAAGCTCAACAAAAGAAACTAAGTGGGTGTGCATCCAACTTGCTTGCTCACGAAGACCTAGGGCATTTGAGGAAGCCCATTGTTGGAATATACAAGCCAAGTTCTATAATGAAAAATTCCCACTAGTATATGAAAGTGACAAAACAAGAGACTCTCTATCATAAAGACCATGGTGCTACTTTGAAGCACAAGTGTGGAAAAAGAGGATAGTAGCATTGTCCCTTTTTTGGGCCTTTCCTTTTTTATTTGGCCTTTATCCTTTTTATATTTGGGACAATTCTCTATTAATGAAGATCATCACACTTTTATTTATTTACAACTCAATGATTACAACTCGATATTAGAACAAAATATGACTCTATATGAATGCCTCCGGCGGTGTACCGGGAAGGGAAATGAATCAAGAGTGACATGTATGATAAATTATGCATGGTGGCTTTGCCACAAATACGACGTCCACTACATGATCATGCAAAGCAATATGACAATGATGTAGCGTGTCATGAATGAAACGGTGGAAAGTTGCATGGCAATATATCTCGGAATGTCTATGGAAATGCCATAATAGGTAGGCATGGTGGCTGTTTTGAGGAAGATATAAGGAGGTTTATGTGTGATAGAGAGTATCATATCGTGGGGTTTGGATGCACCGGTGAAGTTTGCACCAACTCTCAAGGTGAGAAAGGGCAATGCATGGTACCGAAGAGGCTAGCAATGATGGAAGGGTGAGAGTGCGTATAATCCATGGACTCAACATTAGGCATAAATAACTCACATACTTATTGCAAAAATCTACAAGTAATCAAAAACCAAGCATTACGCGCATGCTCCTAGGGGGATATATTGGTAGGAAAAGACCATCGCCCCTCCCCGACCGCCACTCATAAGGAAGACAATCAAAGAACACCTCATGTTTCAAATTTGTTACACAATGGTTACCATACGTGCATGCTACGGGACTTGCAATCTTCAACACAAGTATTTATCAAATTCACAACTACTCAACTAGCTCAACTTTAATATCACCATCCTCATATCTGAAAAGAATTATCAAGTATCAAACTTCTCATAGTATTCAACGCACTTTTTCTTATAGTTTTTATTATACCCATCCAGGATGCCTATCGTATTAGGACTAATTTTATAACCAAAGCATATTACCATGCCGTTCTAAAGAACTCTCAAAATAATATAAGTGAAGCATGAGAGATCAATAATTTCTATAAAATAAAACCACCACCGTGCTCCAAAAGATATAAGTGAAGCACTAGAGCAAAATTATCTAGCTCAAAAGATATATGTGAAGCACATAGAGTATTCTAATAAATTCCAATTCATGTGTGTCTCTCCCAAAAGGTGTGTACAGAAAGTATGATTGTGGTAAACTAAAAAACAAAGACTCAAATTATACAAGACGCTCCAAGCAAAACACATATCTTGTGGTGAATAAAAATATACTCTCAAGTAAAGTTACCGATGGAAGAGGACGAAAGAGGGGATGCCATCCGGGGCATCCCCAAGGTTAGGATTTTGGTTGTCCTTTAATTTTACCTTGGTGTTCCTTGGGCATCCCCAAGCTTAGGCTCTTGCCACTCCTTATTCCATAATCCATCAAATCTTTACCCAAAACTTGAAAACTTCACAACACAAAACTCAACAGAAAATCTCATGAGCTCCATTAGTATAAGAAAACAAACCACCACTTAAGGTACTGTAATGAACTCATTCTTTATTTATATTGGTGTTAAACCTACTGTATTACAACTTCTCTATGGTTCATACACTCCGATACTAGCCATAGATTCATCAAAATAAGCAAACAGCACACGAAAAACAGAATCTGTCAAAAAACAGAACAGTCTGTAGTAATATGTAGGTTTCGAATACTTCTGTAACCCCAAAAATTCTTAAATAAATTGGTGGATGTGAGGAATTTGTATATTAATCATGTGCAAAAATAATCAACCTAATCGCACTCTCCAGTAAAAAAATGGCAGCAAATCTCGTGAGTGCTAAAGTTTCTGTTTTTTACAGCAAGATCCCTAAAACTTCCCCCAAGTCTTCCCAAAGGTTCTACTTGGCACAAACACTAATTAAAAGCATAAAACCACATATAAACAGAGGCTAGATGAATTATCTATTTCTAAACAGAACCAAAAAGCAAGAAACAAAAATAAAATTGGGTTGCCTCCCAACAAGCGCTATCGTTTAGCGCCCCTAGCTAGGCATAAAAACAAGAATAGATCTAGGTATTATCATCTTTGCTTTTAATTTTCTTAGCGGAGTCATGCTCGAATCCGGGAGGTTCTTTATGTTTCCCTTCATATTCGGAAATTTTTAGATCTAAAGAATCCAACTGCTTATTGCAAAGGGTAATCAACATATTCATGCGGTGAAGGTTTCCGCTAACACTCTTAAGAGGTTCAAGAGACTTTTGTAAAAATTTCGTTACTTTGCAAATCTTCTCAAAAACATGTGTCTCTTCCTGGGTATGATGTGACCCCTTTTTTTGAGGTAGTGCTCCCACTATTCCCTCTATGATTTCATGTGCAATACTGGGATCAATTTCGATAAAATTTCCTTTGGCAACGCAATCCAAGAGTTGTCTATGTGACATATTTAGCCCAACATAAAAATTAGGAAGTAAAATTCTAAAATTAACCTCTAAGATGCAATTATGATAAGATTCCATCATCCTAAACCAAGCATCTTTGAAATTTTCTCCTTGTCTTTGTTTGAAGTGAAGAACTTCAAACTTGGGAGATAGAGGGGCAGATAAGGGACTAGCCTTGACGAAACACGGAGACACAAGAAGCAAGGGGAAAAGAGGTGGACGGAAAAGAGGGCGAATAAAGCAGGAAGGGTGAAGTGGGGGAGAGGAAAACGAGAGGCAAATGGCAAAATAATGTAATGCGAGGGACAAGAGTTTGTGATGGGTACTTGGTATGTCTTGACTTGTGCGAAGATCTCCCCGGTAACGGCGCCAGAAATCCTTCTTGCTACATCTTGAGCACTGCATTGGTTTTCCCTTGAAGAGGAAAGGGTGATGCAGCAAAGTAGCGTAAGTATTTCCCTTAGTTTTTGATAACCAAGGTATCAATCCAGTAGCAGACTACACGCAAGTACCTTGTACCTATACAAACAAATAAGAACCTCGCAACCAACGCGATAAAGGGGTTGTCAATCCCTTCACGGTCACTTACGAGAGTGAGATCTGATAGAGATAATAAGATAAATATTTTTGGTATTTTTATGATATAGATTGAAAGTAAAGATTGCAAAGTGAAATAGATTGGAAACTTATATGATAAAAGATAGACCCGGGGGCTATAGGTTTCACTAGTGGCTTCTCTCAAGATAGCATAAGTATTACGGTGGGTAAACAAATTACTGTCGAGCAATTCATAGAAGAGTGCATAATTATGAGAATATCTAGGCATGATCATGTATATAGGCATCATGTCCGATACAAGTAAACCGAAACGATTCTGCATCTACTACTATTACTCCACACATCGACCGCTATCCAGCATGCATCTACAGTATTAAGTTCATAAGAACAGAGTAATGCATTAGGAAAGATGACATGATGTAGAGGGATACACTCAAGCAATATGATATAAATCCCATCTTTTTATCCTTGATGGCAACAATACAATATGTGCATTGCTGCCCCTACTGTCACTGGGAAAGGACACCGCAAGATTGAACCCAAAGCTAAGCACTTCTCCCATTGCAAGAAAGATCAATCTAGTAGGCCAAACCAAAATGATAATTTGAAGAGACTTGCAAAGATAACCAATCATACATAAAAGATTTCTGAGAAGAATCAAATATTTTTCATAGATAAACTTGATCATAAACCCACAATTCATCGGATCTCGACAAACACACCGCAAAAAGAATTACATCAGATAGATCTCCAAGAAGATCGAGGAGAACTTTGATTGAAATCCAAATAGAGAGAAGAAGCCATCTAGCTAATAACTATGGACCCGAAGGTCTGTGGTAAACTACCCACACATCGTCGGAGAGGCTATGGTGTTGATGTAGAAGCCCTCCGTGATCGATTCCCCCTCCGGTGAAGCTCCGGAAAAGGCCCCAAGATGGGATCTCTTGGGTACAGAAGGTTGCGGCGGTGGATATAGGGTTTCATGGTGCTCCTGGATGTTTTCGGGGTATATGGATATATATAGGGGGAAGAAGTAGGTGGGTGGAGCTGCGAGGGGCCCATGAGGGTGGGGGGCGTGCCCAGGGGGGCAGGCGTGCCTCCCTGCCTCATGGCCTCCTCGCTTCTTTCTTGACATCTACTCCAAGTCCCCTGGATCACATTTGTTCCAAAAATAACTCTCCCGATGGTTTCATTCCGTTTGGATTCTGTTTGATATTCCTTTTCTGCGAAACACTGAAATATGCAAAAAAACAACAATTTGCACTGGGCCTTGGATTAGTAGGTTAGTCCCACAAATAATATAAAAGTGTATAATAAAGCCCATTAAACATCCAAAACAGATAATATAATAGCATGGAACAATCAAAAATTATAGATACGTTGGAGATGTATTAAAGTACGGGTCAAAAACGAGGAACCGAGGGAAGAAAAGGAGGCAACAAGGGCAATGGAACCGGGCCAGCAAGGAACGCCAGAAAGCAAATTCTCACTAAAAAGGGGCAAGCCAACTGCGGAAAGCAAATCAAAAGCCGCGTCGAGCACCTAGTCTAGTCTTCTTGTCTTTCCACCAACACAGAGCTAAGTGCTGCCACTAAGACGTGGGAGGGAGCCCCCGAGGCCCGAGGGCGGCACTCTTGAGACTCCGGGGTGTGTACAGCCCCACACATTATTATGTGAGAGTGTCACGAGAGGAGATCTTCGCAGGCACGGGGCCTTTCTTCACAGGCACCGGGCCTTGCTTCATAGGCACCGGGCCTTGCATCACAGGCACCGGGCCTTGCTTCATGGGTAGAACCTCCGGAGGTGCTGGATGTTCCAGGCATTTTGGATGGGGATCCCGTCCTGTGTTTCCAGGCACGCGGCGCCAGGCCTGGAGACATAGGCGACCCAAAACAGGCCCTCCCACATGGGTGAGAGCTTGTGCTGCCCTTCCCTGGAGAGCACCCGCCTCAGAACAAGATCACCAACTCGAGCGTCCGGGAGGGGACGCTGTAGCAGTGGTACTGCCGCAGCGCCTGCTGGTACCTCACAGCTCGGAGCAAGGCTTCACAGCAGCATTCCTCCCCTAGCACGAGGTCCATCCCCCGCATGGCGTCCTGCTGCGTTTCATCAAATGTCAGGACCCGCATGGAGTGATGCCTAACCTCGTGTGGGAGAACCGCTTCTGCTCCATAGACGAGGAAGAACGGGGTCTCGCCTGTCGGCCTGGTGGCGGTGGTGCAGATGGACAACAACACGGACTGGGCCTCGTCGTGCCAGCCCCTGCGACAGGCCTCGAGCTTCTTCTTGAAGGTCCTTGTCTCGAGACCCCTCAGGACTTCCGTGTTGGCGCGTTCGGCCTGGGCGTTGCTCCTGGGGTGCGCCACGGAGGCGTAGCAGATCTGCATTCCAAGGTTAGCACAATATATGTTGAAGAGATTGCTAGTGAACTGTGAGCCGTTGTCGGTGATGATGCGATTAGGGACCCCAAATCGGCTTACGAGGCCCTTGATGAACTTGACTGCTGACCCAGCTGGGATGGTGCGGACGGCTTCCACTTCCGCCCACTTGGTGAATTTGTCGATGTCGACGTAGAGGTAGCGGTAACCTCCACGCGCTCGAGGGAATGGGCCCAGGATATCCAGCCCCCAGACCGCGAACGACCTTGAGAGCGGGATAGTCTAGAGGCCCTGAGCCGGCTGGTGGATCTGCTTGGCGTGGAATTGGTAGGCCTTGCAGGATTTCACCAGCTGGGCCGTGTCGTTGAGTGCCGTGGGCCAGTAGAACCCGCTACAGAAAGCCTTGCCGACTAGGGTGTGCGACGACGAGTGGTGCCCGCAGTCTCCGCCATATATGTCAGCCAACAACTCTTTCCCATGTTCCCTGGAAATGCATCGTAGAGAAACATCATTTGGTCGCTTCCTGTATAGCTCACCGTCCTGGATGCACTACGCCGTAGCCTGCCGGGCCACACGCTCCGCGTCTTCCTCCTTGTCTGGCAACGTTCCTTACGTCAGGTACGCCCTAAAATCTTCTATCTAGCACCCCTCCTGAGGCTCGAGCGCTAAGAGGAGGCGTGCTCCTGAGGTCGGGCCACAGGTGGGAGCTCCCAAGGCTGGTGGCTGGGGGAGCTCCTCCTGAGGTGGCGCCGGCTCCGCAGGTGGAGGTGCTGCTGAAGGCTTGAAGAGCCGATCCTCAAAGTCTCCAGGCTCTTGGGATAGCCGCTTGGATGCTCTTTTGGAGATGTCGTCGGCCTCTTTGTTGGTGCCACAGGGCACATGCTATAGCTCCAGGCCCAGGAACTGCTTGTCCATCTTGCGTACCTCCGCAAGGTATGCCTCCATGTGCTCATCCTTTGGCTAGTACACCTTGTTGGAGAAGTTAACGAGGAGCTACGAGTCTCCCTTGATGGTGAGGCGTTTCACCCCCAGGGCCACCGCAGCCTTGAGGCCAGCGATACCCTCGTACTCTGTGATGTTGTTGGAGACCTTCTCGCCCCGCTGGAAGCAGAGCTGCATGGCATAGTAAAGTTTGTCCTGAGTGGGCTAGATGAGCACGGCTCCAGCCCCCGCGCCCTGGCGTGCAAACGCCCCATCGAAGTACATGACCCAGCCATCCAACGTTTCACTCCATGGTGAGAGGGATCGGTTCTCGCCTACTTTGAGCTCCGGGGTGTCGGTCCATTCTGCCACAAAGTTCGCGAGTGCGCCCCCCTTGATGACCCTAGTTGTGTTGAACTCCAGGTCAAACGCTTGCAGCTTGATGTTCCATTCGGCGACCCTTCCTGCAGCATTGGGGCTCCTGAGCACTCTCTCCAATGGGTAAGCTGAGACGACCTTGATGGGGTGACCCTGGAAGTAGTGGCGCAGCTTATGTGAGGTCACCAGGAGCGCGAGCACGAGCTTCTGAGGCATGGGGTATCGTGCTCTCGCATCTTGTAGCGCTGTGCTGACGAAGTACACTGGGTGCTCGACGAGGGCGGGAGAGCTAACGGAGTTTTTGGCCCCTGAGGGCTGAGGTGTTCCCTGTGGGTCCCCAGCTTCTGGGGCTTGATGACTAGCCAGGGCAGCCGCTGTCTCAGGAGCATCGCCTTGGTGCTGAGCTGCCTCATCCGGCTTGGCGACTCCACTTGACGGGCCCTTGACCTGGGGCTCCTCCCTGAGGGCCACCAGTGTCGCGCTGGCGAAGTGGGGTGTGGCAGACAGGTAGAGTACCAAGGGCTCGCGAGGATGAGGCGCCACCATCACCGGCGGGCTGGTCAAGTATCTCTTGAGGTCTTGAAATGCCAGGTCGGCCTCGGGGGTCCACTCAAACGGGCCCTTCTTCTTCATCTGCTTGAAGAACGACAAGGTGCGCTCCCCCAACTTTGAGGTGAAGCGCGCAAGTGAAATCACACAGCCTGCAAGCTTCTGCATCTCCTTGAGGTTTTGTGGTGGGCTCATGTCTCCGATTGCTTTGACCTTATCTGGATTGGCCTCGATCCCCTTGTGGGACACGAGGAAGCCCAACAGCTTGCCGGAAGGAACACCAAACACGCACTTCTCCGGGTTGAGCTGCAAGTCCACTTGGCGCAGGCTCGTGAATGTTTCCTCCAGGTCCTGAATCAAAGTTCTTGCCTCCCGAGACTTCATCATGATTTCGTCGACGTAGGCCTCAGCATTTCTCCCGAGCTGCTGCCCCAAGGTGATGTGCATCCTTCGCTGGAAGGTCGCTCCTACGTTGCGCAGTCCGTATGGCATGCAAGTGTAGCAGTATACCCCGCATGGGGTCAAGAAAGTTCTTTCTCCTCATCTTCCACCGCCATCTTGATCTGGGTAGCCTGAGAATGCATCCAGGAAACATAGCACATCACACTCGGCGGTGGAGTTGACAATCTGGTCGATGTGCGGCAGCAGGAACGGGTCTTGAGGGAAATCCTTGTTGCGGTTGGTGAAGTCGACACACATGCGCTCATTCCCTCCTTTCTTCGGCACGACGACTGGGTTCACCATCCACTCCGGGTACCGGACTTCGTGCATGACACCCGCTGCCTCCAGCTTGCGGGTTTCCTGAACGATGAAGGACTGCTTCTCCATGGACTGCCACCTTGCCCTCTGCTTCACAGGGCACACGTTGGGGCATACCCTCAGATGATGCTCGATCACTCTTCTCGGAACCCCAACCAGCTACTTGGGTTCCCAGGCGAATACTTCCTTATTCGCCCGCAAAAAGTCCACCAACTCCCATCTTGATCTGGGGCGAGGTCGGCGCCTATAGTAAAGGTGGCGCCAGATGTCACACCCTAGCTAGACATGCATTAGAGTGTTGCATCATGTTTACTCTTTCATCAGAAACTTGAAATGGGGATCTGTGAAACCCTCAGAATCATTTTGAAAATGACCCAAATAAAAATTTCTCCAAAAGGGTCCAAGAAAATGCTCATGTTGCTCTCTGAAAATATTGGACAGAGATAAAAATCAAACCAATATTTTTAAGAGCTCATAGGTATTTATTTTGGGCATTTCGAATTAATGCATAAATATTTGCATTGGAAATATATTAGTTATATATATTAGTATATGTCCAAAAATTATGCCACCTGTTGGGGAGCTCTGGAATAATATATCCAGCTCCTGCAAAAATTGGCATAAGGTTATAAAATGATTTAATATTTTATTTAAATCCAAACAAATGTCAGAAATTAGAAAACAGAAATAAATAAAAGAGGGAAACCTTACCTGGGCTTCTTACCTGGCGCCTCTGGCCCAGCAAGCCAGCCCAGCCCACCACCGCCGTCGTCCTCCTGGCGCCAGTCGGCCAGGCGTGTGGCTGGCGCGCGCGCACGGGCGGAGCGCCATGCCACCAGCTCGCCTGCCTGCCTACCCCGCCAGCGCGACACCGCGACAGTTCTTCTCGGTGCCGCCCCAATCCCCTGGCCTTATCCCCCCCTCTCTCCCGTGCTTCTCCCCCTGCTCTCTCTCTCACCCGACGCACCCATCGCCGCCGTTCGCCATAGCAGCCGTCACCGGCCACCCCCTCGACCCCTCGCTGTGCTTGCGAGCTCCGCCGCGACCCCCTCTTCCTCCCCA
>NC_057803.1:282164361-282174358 GCF_018294505.1 Triticum aestivum | reverse complement strand
CCCCGATCCCCTGGCCTTATCCCCCCCTCTCTCCCGTGCTTCTCCCCCTGCTCTCTCTCTCACCCGACGCACCCATCGCCGCCGTTCGCCATAGCAGCCGTCACCGGCCACCCCCTCGACCCCTCGCTGTGCTTGCGAGCTCCGCCGCGACCCCCTCTTCCTCCCCACCAAGCCAAGCCCCTCGGGAAGCTCTGCATCGCCTCCACGCCATCGTCTTCGTCCTCGACCGCCGCCGATGGTCGCCGTCGATTCGCCGCCGTTCGTGCTTCCCCGAGCTCGCTGACCCTCCCTGCATGATCCCCGTGAGCCCCTGCTTCGTTTCCCCCTAACCCCATGTTCGATTTCGAGCTCTAGCCGCCCCTCTACCGGAGCCGAGATGCTCCGCCGCACGGGCTCGTCACCGGCGAAGCCCCGGTGACCATTTGGTCACGGGCGTGCACCCGTTGTGCTTGCCGCGACCCGTAGAGCCCCTCCAGCGCCTCAGCTCCCTCGCCTGCGAGCAGCAGCGCCGATCCCGACCGCACCCGAACTCCGGCCGCCGCTCACGAGCTCGCCGTCGTTGGTACCGGCCACCTCAGGCACGGCCACCACCACCGTTCGACGCGCGGGAGCAAGGGCTCTCCAACGAGCCCAAGCACGGCCTCGCCCGTGCCCTGTAGCGCGTTTCCGTATCGCGCCGCCGTCTCGGGCCTCGCCGGCGTCATGTCGCCGGTAGGTTTGACCTGTTCGACCTGGGGTTTGACCCCCCCAGGGTCACTGACGCGTGGGCCCCGTCGGCCAGGTGGTCAGATTAGTGCTAATCACTGTTAGTTAACCCCCTGACACTGACCAGTGGGCCCCAGCGCCACTAATTCTTAATTAGGATTAAATTAACCCTGTTAAACCCCCCCTGTCACTGACGTGTGGACCCCACACGTCAGGTTTGACCCCAGCCAGCCGCAGTTGACCACTGACGTCATGCTGACATCATGCTGGCGCAATATATATATTTTTGGATTTAATTTAAATCAGGAAATTCCAGAATATTATTTAAACTTCAAAAATTCATAACTTTTATTCTGTAACTCCAAATCAGACAAATTATATATGAAAAATGATCAGAAAAAATCCAATCTATCCATCTGTACTATTTTCATGCATGATCAAACAAGTTAAATTGATGTTTAAAGCAAAACAAGGAAAAGCACTTTAAAAGGCCATGCTTGAGTTTGAAATTTGAATCTTTGATTCAAATTGGTTCAAACCCTTCTGGTTTTAGTTGCATTAGCCCAACACACTCATATTGCCATGTTTCATGCATGCATCATATTGTTGCACATTGTTTGGTGATGGTTGTGTATCGGTGTCCTTTGCGACAGGTTCTGCCTCCGAGGAGTACTGTGATTACCCTAACGAAGAACCGTATCAGTGCATCGAACCATCAGGCAAGCAACGAACCATTTGATCATATCGATACAATCCCATGTTCTCGCTCCTGCTCTCTTTTACTGCATTAAGACAACGCGTTTCAAACTGCTGTGTGCTACGGTAGTTGAACCCATTTCCTCTGCATGACCTGTCATTGCCACAGTAACTAGATGAAACCCACTAGCATGTGTAGGAGTTGTTTGAGCCATATGTATGTGTTGTTCCTACCTTGCTATGCCTGCTATGCTTAGAGTCGTGTCAGGTCTGGTTCATCTGGGTGATGGGCTAGAGTGGAATGATTATGTTGGTAATGAGAGTGATGTGGTGAACACGATTTGGTATTGGTATCGATGAGAGGCCATGTAGGAGTACATGGTGGGTTGTTTCATTGAAGCCGACCTTAAGCACTGAGATCTGCATGTGTGATTTAAGAATCAGCTACTTACCATGCATTGGGCCCGAAACCAATGGACCCTCTCGGCTTCTTATTCACCCTAGTTCTCCGTCCAGGAGTTGCAAGTAGTTTCTGGTGTTTGTAGCCTACTGGAGGCCGTGGACAGCGCTGACCGTAGGGGTGGGCTGTGATGCGGTAGGTACGTGGCACGGTGTACCGAATACCCGTTAGGTATCTCGGGAACCCTGTTCACATCGTTCGGGGCCGTATGGGAAACCTCGGCCGGACTCCCTGCGGATGGAACCTGGATAGGCGATAAACCTGGACTGGAGGCTTAGGTGATTAGGTAGGTCGTGGCCGACACCCACGTTGGGATTCCGCTTGAAGGTTGCCGAGTACATGTCGTGTAAACGACGGTAAGTGGTGAGAGCGTGTATGAAGAAGTACACCCCTGCAGGGTTAACATGATCTATTCGAATAGCCGCGTCCGCGGTAAAGGACTACTTGGTTGCCTATACAGTTCATAGACAAGTAAATGGAAACTACTAAAAGCCTCAAGATAAGTGTGAGTGCCGAGGATGGCTCTTCCGTAGGAAGACGGAGGCGGATCCTCGGTAGTGTATTGAATTGGTGAGTAGTGGACTCGTGTGCGCAAAACCATTTCAAGTTGAAGTATCGTAGGATAGTCTAGCCAAGAGTCAAAGCTGGCTTGCTGCAATAACTCCACCAACCCTTCTTGACAATATGCATGTATGTAGGATCTGATGTAAGTCTTGCTGAGTACCTTTGTACTCATGTTGCTATAATTTACATTTTTACAGAAGACGCTGCAACCCCTTCTGATGGGTTCTATGTAGACGTTGACATCAACGAGTAGGCTAAAGGCCCAGGTGGTGATCCTGAGCTTGTGAAGGACCATGTAGTATAGCTAGGCTTTCCAAGCCTCTTTTATTTTACTAGTTGTCTGTACTCAGACAAGTTACTTCCGCTGCTGGTTTGTATGACTGTATGACTTGAATGTTGGGTCGTGAGACCCGTACCTTTGTGTATGTTATGTATGGCTCCCTGAGCCTTAAGTAAAGTACTTGTGTCGTAGAGTCATGTTGTGATGCTTCGTTGTATTTGCACATATCGAGCATATTGTGTGTATGATTGAAATGCTTGGTATGTGTGGGATCTGACTACCTAGTTGTTTATCTTTAGTAGCCTCTCTTACCGGGAAATGTCTCCTAGTGTTACCGCTGAGCCATGGTAGCTTGCTACTGCTCTGGAACACTTAGGCTGGCCGGCATGTGTCCTTCTTCGTTCCTGTGTCTATCCCTTCGGGGAAATGTCACGCATTCAGTACCGGAGTCCTGTTAGCCCGCTACAGCCCGGTTTACCGGAGTCCTGCTAGCCCAGTGCTACAGCCCGGACCCACTTGCTGATGACCGACACGTTCGAAGCTGGGTCATGGATGCCTGTCCCTGTAAGTCTGTGCCACTTTGGGTTTACGACTAGTCATGTCAGCCCGGGCTCCTTATCATATGGATGCTAGCGACACTATCATATACGTGAGCCAAAAGGCGCAAACGGTCCCGGGCAAAGGTAAGGCGACACCCGTGGGGATACCGTGCGTGAGGCCGCAAAGTGATATGAGGTGTTACCGGCTAGATCGATGTGACATCGAGTCGGGGTCCTGACAGCGTTGGCATCAGAGCCGGACTGCCTGTAGGTTCTCCAAGCCAAACTGGTCGATGTTGAGTCTAGAAATTCTTTAGTTATATGTAGGGGAATTGTTTGTGGGTTGGAACGTAAGGCTCTTTTTACTCCTTTATCTAATGACATTCTGATCTGAGTCAGTCTATTCTTCCACCGGGGGTTAAGGAATTAGGATCTATTCTCTTTATCAGGATCACGTGTTACTAATCAGTAGTACCTTATAGGTTTGATGGTTACAAGCCTAGTTCAGTTCTATTACCACATTATGTTGCTAGGATGGTGTCAGAACTTGGTATGATGATGATGAGTGTGTATGTAATCCTTTGTCAAATGTCTCAAAATCCTTCTTGAGCATTTACAGCTGTTATGCTGCCGAATTTTTGCTAGAAATTCTAATGCCTTTGCATTATGATTGTGCTTTCAGATGGCCACTCGCGACCTCAATCAAGTGGTTCGCCTGACTCGATGCCTAGATGTACCCGGCCATACTGCCAAGTTGGTCAGGGTAATGACTGAGGCTGGATACCGCTGGTATCCTGAGTACACGGTCGAAGAGCAATTCCGAGACATTAATCAAAGCCAGTATCTCTGCACTGTCAGGATATTTCCATCTTATCCTGGATCCACCGAGCCCCTTCACTGCTCCTATGGACTCGGGGTTACTATTGAGATGGCTGTGCAGGACGCCGCCTACTCTATGATGACCATCATGCGAGTCAGATCTGGACTATTTCGGGACTCTGATTTCCGGTATATGCCAGGATCACTTCCGGGAGCACAAGGGTATCTCCAGGCTATCTATGCTGACCCCACCCAGGAGGATTCACGGACTCGCACCACTGCTGAGATGCTCGAGGATAAGGACCGTGAAAATCGGGCCTTGAGGTTAGAGCTCTTCAATACCCGTGCTGACCACTGGGCCACATTGACTCGGTTCGCACCGGCGGTGCAAGCTGGATATTCAGATATGCGCGATCTCTATCCTGTGAGATCTGCTCTGCCAGACGTGATGGGATGGCGTGATGTAGGAGGCATCACCCCACCTCGCGGTCCCCGCAGGCCACCGTCTGTTGGTCCAAGACCTCATCCTAGCCCCTATGGTCCACAAGCTCCGCGAGATCGTCTGTTTCCGGATGATCATGTTGAGCTTCCAGGCTATGGAGGTGACTTCTACGAGGACTACTACGGATCGGTCTGAGTTAGTGGTAGTATCACTAGTTCGCACTAGCTGTGTCGTCTATCGTCCCGCGTGACTCGTGGGATATGACCTAGTTTGTACTCTTTCCGGAGGTGTAGAAAAATAATGTATAGGAGCTTGGGATGCCTCCGATGAGATGTAATCCTCTTTTCACCGTAATAGTACTTTGTTTGGTCTTGTACTAAACCCTGTATGGTGTGTATGACGATGGAATAAAAGAAGCAGTTTCTGTATCTACCATGTCATACGGATGATCATCTTCCATTCCGAGTTATTCCTTACATTTTGTATCCTATGTTAGAATCTTATCATCCTGACTAAATCATTGTCTTCTTTATCTAGGATGGTCAACACGCGCACTAACCCTGCTCCGCAAGAGCAGGCCGAAGGCAGTGAAGTCAGGGATGCAAATCTGCCTCATCCTCCTTCCCTAGCCGAGGTTATGATGGAAGCCGAAAGAAACAAGCGGGAGACCAACCGTTTGTTGGAGCGTATTGAACAGAACACAGCACACCATCAGAGGACTAACGTGGTGTCACTCAGTGATTTTATCAAATTACATCCACCCATGTTCCACCACTCCGTCGAGCCTCTCGACGCTGATGACTGGCTTCGCAGTATCTCTCACAAACTGCGTTCCACGCTGGTAGCGGAGGCTGACAAGGTCACCTTTGCTGCATATCATCTTGAAGGCCCCGCCAGTCTATGGTGGGAGAATTATGGAGCTATGCGCCCAGCGGGCCATGTCACCACTTGGGCTGAATTCAGCGAGGCTTTCCGTGAACATCACATTCCGGAGGGTCTCATGGACCGTAAACGTGAGGAATTTTGCAGTTTCACTCAAGGCCGACTTTCTGTGGATGCTTACAGCAGGGAGTTTGGTAACCTCGATGCAACTGGGGAAGTGTCTACTGACGCCAAGAAGCAAGCAAGGTTCCGTAAGGGCCTTAGTCCTGAGCTTCGCCGCGACCTCCGTCTGCATGAGTGCACATCTTTTCAGAAACTTGTTAACAAAGCCATCAGTGCTGAAACTGGTCAGACTGACTATGACGCAACACGCAAGCATGGCCGTGACATGGGTTCCTCATCCGGTGCTGGTCCTCAGAAGCGCCGCGTGTGGGTGCCCAACACCGCCCTGCCACCCAGGTTCACACCGAGGCCATCTTTCCAGGCGCCTCGCCCTGTTCAACAGTCTGTTCCAGCCAAGCCCTATGGGGGTCCAACCAACAATTCTCCTCCATGTACCAGTTCCGTGACTTGTTTCAAGTGTGGGGAATCTGGCCACTATATGCGTGAGTGTCCCCAGACCAACCCCAACCAGTCTGCTAAAGCTGTTGGCCGTGGCAAGCCGACAGGAAAAGTTTTCCACGCCAAGCCGGTCACCGCTTCACGTGGCCATGTCAACTGTATCTCTGCCGAAGAAGCTCAAGAGGATCCCAACGTCGTTCTCGGTACGCTTCTTGTTAATTGCCACCCGGCATCTGTTCTTTTCGATACAGGAGCCTCTCATTCTTTTATATCTGAAAACTATGCTCGTTTGCATAACGTCGCATTCGGTGATATGCCAACCTCTATGGTAATTCAAACTCCGGGATCCAAATGGCAAACTTCTAGAGTAAGCCATGGAAATGAAATCCAAGTCGACAGACTTGTTTTCCTTGCATCTTTGATAGCCCTTAAATTTTCAGATATTAATATCATTTTGGGTATGGACTGGATGTCAGCTCATCAAGCCAAAATTGATTGCTTCTCTAGGACTGTTCAACTCACCCATCCTTCGGGGAAGATAGTCAATGTCTTGACCCGAATAGCCAAGCGACAGTTATTTTCTCTTAACGCTAGCCCTTTGCCAGACCTTGAGGACGTTCCGGTAGTCCGTGACTTCCCGGATGTCTTCCCAGAGGAATTGCCAGGTGTTCCACCTGACAGGGATGTCGAGTTCGTAATAGACCTCATCCCAGGAACCGTGCCGATTGCTAGAAGACCCTATAAGATGGCACCCCTAGAACTAGCCGAGCTTAAGAAACAACTCGATGAGTCCTTGAAAAAGGGTTTCATCCGACCTAGCTCATCCCCGTGGGCTTGCCCCGTCCTATTTGTCAAGAAGAAGGATGGTACGGACCGGATGGTTGTAGATTACCGACCTGTCAATTTGGTCACAATCAAGAACAAATATCCGCTTCCCAGGATCAACGACCTGTATGATCAGCTCGCTGGATCCTCAGTCTTCTCCAAGATGGATTTGAGGTTGGGCTACCATCAAATCAAAATCAGAAACGGGGACATTCCTAAAATGGCCTTTGTTACTCGTTATGGCCAATACGAGTACACCGTCATGTCCTTTGGTTTAACCAACGCTCTAGCCACCTTTTCTCGGTTAATGAACTCAATCTTCATGGAGTATTTGGATAAATTCATCGTTGTTTACCTCGATGATATACTCATCTACTCCAAGAACGAGGAAGAACATGCCGAACATCTAAGGCTAGTGTTGCAGAAACTTCGAGAGCATCGCCTTTATGCCAAATTTTCTAAATGTGAATTTTGGTTGTCAGAAGTGACCTATCTGGGTCATGTAATATCTGGTAAAGGTATTGCTTATAACCCTGAGCGAGTTCAAGCCGTCCTTAATTGGACTCCACCTGAATCGGTCAAGCAAGTTCGGAGTTTTCTGGGCTTAGCGAGCTATTGTCGTCGCTTTGTCGAGAACTTCTCCAAGGTTGCTAAACCTCTAACCGAACTCCTCAAGAAAGATAAGAAGTTCGAATGGACTCCACAATGTGAGCACAACTTTCAGGAACTGAAAAGACGCCTGACCTCTGCTCCCGTACTGGTACCGCCAGACTTCTCCAAGGACTTTGTTATCTACTGCGACGCCTCGCGACAAGGACTAGGTTGCATCCTTATGCAAGATCGACACGTAATTGCCTACGCTTCACGGCAATTGCACCCACATGAGGAGAATTATCCTACTCATGATCTAGAGCTAGCAGCCGTAGTCTATGCACTTAAGACCGGGCGACATTACCTCCTCGGTAACCGTTGCGAAATATTCACTGATCACCAAAGTCTGAAGTACATTTTCACCCAACCGGATCTGAATCTCAGGCAAAGACGTTGGGTTGAGTTGATCACAGACTTCGACTTAGGAATAACCTACACCCCAGGGAAAGCCAACGTCATGGCTGATGTGCTAAGTCGTAAATCTTATTGTAACAACCTGATGTTACAACAAAGTCAACCGCTTCTCCATGAGGAATTTCGGAAGCTTAACCTTCACATTGTTCCTCAAGGTTTTCTTTCCACCTTGGTGGCAAAACCTACCCTTACGGATCAGATTATCAAAGCACAGAAGGTAGATCCGGGAATTTCCCGCATCAAGAGAAACATCCAGAAAGGAGTTGCGAATTGTTTCTCCATTAATGATCAAGGGGTCGTATACTTCGGGAATCGACTAGTGGTTCCCAAAGTGCGAAACCTGAGGCGATTGATCCTTAAGGAAGCTCATGAATCTCCTCTCACCATTCATCCCGGTAGTACTAAGATGTATCAGGACCTACGCCAGAGGTTCTGGTGGACTAGGATGAAGAGAGAAATTGCTCAGTATATTGCTAATTACGACGTCTGTCGTCGTGTAAAAGCAGAGTATCAACGGCCTGCTGGCACCCTTCAACCCTTAGCTATTCCTGAATGGAAATGGGATAAAATTGGTATGGATTTCATTACCGGTTTTCCCAGGACCAAGAGAGGGAATAATGCTATTTTCGTCGTGGTCGATCGTCTTTCCAAAGTAGCCCATTTCTTACCTGTTCGTGAGAGTATAACCGCTAGCCAGCTGGCAGACTTATACATCTACCGAATAGTGTCCCTCCATGGTGTTCCTTTGGAAATCAACTCGGATCGAGGAAGTCTTTTCACCTCTCGATTTTGGGAAAGTTTCCAAAATGCTATGGGAACCCGTCTCTCCTTTAGCACCGCCTTCCACCCTCAGTCGAGTGGTCAAGTGGAACGCGTCAACCAGATTCTAGAAGACATGCTTCGAGCCTCTGTTATCTCATTCGGAATGGACTGGGAGAAGTGCCTTCCATTTGCCGAATTCGCTTACAACAACAGCTATCAATCTAGCTTGGGTAAAGCCCCTTTTGAAGTTCTCTATGGACGACGGTGTCGAACACCCCTTAACTGGTCAGAGACCGGGGAAAGACAATTCTTTGGCCCGGATATGATTCAGGAAGCAGAAGAACAAGTTCGTATCGTTCGTGAAAAGTTGAAAACAGCCCAATCTCGTCAAAAGAGTCAATATGACCGAAAACATAAGGCTATGACTTTCGAGGTTGACGAGAAGGCTTATCTTCGGGTCACCCCTCTGAAGGGAACCCATCGTTTCGGTATCAAAGGCAAATTGGCTCCTCGTTACATTGGACCTTTTCGCATTCTTGCCAAACGAGGAGAAGTTGCCTACGAGTTGGAACTACCTCCGCACCTCTCCAGAGTCCACGATGTCTTCCACGTTTCTCAACTCAGGCGTTGCTTCTCGGATCCTATCCGTGGAGTGGACCACGAAACGCTTGATCTCCAAGATAATCTTACATATCGAGAGTACCCCATTCGTATTCTCGATCAAACCGAACGTACCACCCGACGTCATAATATCAAGTTTCTCAAAGTTCAATGGTCGCACCATTCTGAGGATGAAGCAACTTGGGAAAGGGAGGATCGTCTTCGACTTGAGTATCCCGCCTTCTTCCCAGAGGAACCCAAATCTCGGGACGAGATTCTTTAGAGTGGGGGTGAGTTGTCACACCCTAGCTAGTCATGCATTAGAGTGTTGCATCATGTTTACTCTTTCATCAGAAACTTGAAATGGGGATCTGTGAAACCCTCAGAATCATTTTGAAAATGACCCAAATAAAAATTTCTCCAAAAGGGTCCAAGAAAATGCTCATGTTGCTCTCTGAAAATATTGGACAGAGATAAAAATCAAACCAATATTTTTAAGAGCTCATAGGTATTTATTTTGGGCATTTGGAATTAATGCATAAATATTTGCATTGGAAATATATTAGTTATATATATTAGTATATGTCCAAAAATTATGCCACCTGTTGGGGAGCTCTGGAATAATATATCCAGCTCCTGCAAAAATTGGCATAAGGTTATAAAATGATTTAATATTTTATTTAAATCCAAACAAATGTCAGAAATTAGAAAACAGAAATAAATAAAAGAGGGAAACCTTACCTGGGCTTCTTACCTGGCGCCTCTGGCCCAGCAAGCCAGCCCAGCCCACCACCGCC
>NC_057803.1:282145856-282162685 GCF_018294505.1 Triticum aestivum | reverse complement strand
AACCATTTGATCATATCGATACAATCCCATGTTCTCGCTCCTGCTCTCTTTTACTGCATTAAGACAACGCGTTTCAAACTGCTGTGTGCTACGGTAGTTGAACCCATTTCCTCTGCATGACCTGTCATTGCCACAGTAACTAGATGAAACCCACTAGCATGTGTAGGAGTTGTTTGAGCCATATGTATGTGTTGTTCCTACCTTGCTATGCCTGCTATGCTTAGAGTCGTGTCAGGTCTGGTTCATCTGGGTGATGGGCTAGAGTGGAATGATTATGTTGGTAATGAGAGTGATGTGGTGAACACGATTTGGTATTGGTATCGATGAGAGGCCATGTAGGAGTACATGGTGGGTTGTTTCATTGAAGCCGACCTTAAGCACTGAGATCTGCATGTGTGATTTAAGAATCAGCTACTTACCATGCATTGGGCCCGAAACCAATGGACCCTCTCGGCTTCTTATTCACCCTAGTTCTCCGTCCAGGAGTTGCAAGTAGTTTCTGGTGTTTGTAGCCTACTGGAGGCCGTGGACAGCGCTGACCGTAGGGGTGGGCTGTGATGCGGTAGGTACGTGGCACGGTGTACCGAATACCCGTTAGGTATCTCGGGAACCCTGTTCACATCGTTCGGGGCCGTATGGGAAACCTCGGCCGGACTCCCTGCGGATGGAACCTGGATAGGCGATAAACCTGGACTGGAGGCTTAGGTGATTAGGTAGGTCGTGGCCGACACCCACGTTGGGATTCCGCTTGAAGGTTGCCGAGTACATGTCGTGTAAACGACGGTAAGTGGTGAGAGCGTGTATGAAGAAGTACACCCCTGCAGGGTTAACATGATCTATTCGAATAGCCGCGTCCGCGGTAAAGGACTACTTGGTTGCCTATACAGTTCATAGACAAGTAAATGGAAACTACTAAAAGCCTCAAGATAAGTGTGAGTGCCGAGGATGGCTCTTCCGTAGGAAGACGGAGGCGGATCCTCGGTAGTGTATTGAATTGGTGAGTAGTGGACTCGTGTGCGCAAAACCATTTCAAGTTGAAGTATCGTAGGATAGTCTAGCCAAGAGTCAAAGCTGGCTTGCTGCAATAACTCCACCAACCCTTCTTGACAATATGCATGTATGTAGGATCTGATGTAAGTCTTGCTGAGTACCTTTGTACTCATGTTGCTATAATTTACATTTTTACAGAAGACGCTGCAACCCCTTCTGATGGGTTCTATGTAGACGTTGACATCAACGAGTAGGCTAAAGGCCCAGGTGGTGATCCTGAGCTTGTGAAGGACCATGTAGTATAGCTAGGCTTTCCAAGCCTCTTTTATTTTACTAGTTGTCTGTACTCAGACAAGTTACTTCCGCTGCTGGTTTGTATGACTGTATGACTTGAATGTTGGGTCGTGAGACCCGTACCTTTGTGTATGTTATGTATGGCTCCCTGAGCCTTAAGTAAAGTACTTGTGTCGTAGAGTCATGTTGTGATGCTTCGTTGTATTTGCACATATCGAGCATATTGTGTGTATGATTGAAATGCTTGGTATGTGTGGGATCTGACTACCTAGTTGTTTATCTTTAGTAGCCTCTCTTACCGGGAAATGTCTCCTAGTGTTACCGCTGAGCCATGGTAGCTTGCTACTGCTCTGGAACACTTAGGCTGGCCGGCATGTGTCCTTCTTCATTCCTGTGTCTGTCCCTTCAGGGAAATGTCACGCATTGAGTACCGGAGTCCTGTTAGCCCGCTACAGCCCGGTTTACCGGAGTCCTGCTAGCCCAGTGCTACAGCCCGGACCCACTTGCTGATGACCGACACGTTCGAAGCTGGGTCATGGATGCCTGTCCCTGTAAGTCTGTGCCACTTTGGGTTTACGACTAGTCATGTCAGCCCGGGCTCCTTATCATATGGATGCTAGCGACACTATCATATACTTGAGCCAAAAGGCGCAAACGGTCCCGGGCAAAGGTAAGGCGACACCCGTGGGGATACCGTGCGTGAGGCCGCAAAGTGATATGAGGTGTTACCGGCTAGATCGATGTGACATCGAGTCGGGGTCCTGACACCAGAGCCCCCGTCCGCGTCGACTGGTATCTGCTTCGTCTTGGCTTGACCTTGAGTGAATAGCTACTTCTTCTTGGTCGGCACAGCGCCCTTGGTCCCGGGCACGGCCTTGTCGGCCGGGCAAGCTTCCGCCGTGCCCCTGAAGGCGTGTTTGAGGGCCGCGAAGGCTTCCCTGGTGTCGGGGAAACTGATCCACGAACACCTATGGGGCCGGTGGACCGAGCCCCTTTCGGTTCGGCGGGGGGCGGAGATCGCACAAAGAGCGGATTGAGGCGAAGCACCCGAGCAGTTTACCCAGCTTCGGAGCTCTCCGGAGAGATAACACTCCTACTGATGCTTGTCTGGTTGTATTATCTGGTGTTCTTGCTCTCCAAAGCGAGAGTGTGATGTTCTCTGGGCTACGAATGAATCGAAGCCGACTGTCCGAACCTACGAGCCGAACCCCCTCTACGTTGCGCATGGGCCTCCTTTTATACGCTAAAGGGGTCACCACAGGTGGCAACGCAGAGGAGGGTAAAAACGTAAAAAGCGAGGTAGTTGATATAGTTGCTTGTACAGTGCACCCTATCTAACCCTGACGGCAGGGGACAAGGGCATTAAATGCCTGTCTGAGTCGCCCGAACAGTGCAGAAAAGGACCGTTAGGGGCGCCACCGTTCGCCACGATGGTGATCTTGTCAGCTTCGCATGCCACTGCGCACCACTGGCTGCACAGCCTCCCGCCACGCGCGCCCGGAGAGGCCCCCAGAGCGACACGTTGGTGGATGCGCTGGAGCGTGGACGCAGAGTGGCCGCCTGCCGCGGCAAGCGCCTTGCCGCTGTCGTTATCTTGTCGGGTCCGGAAGCTTGTCGCTCAACGGGCCTCGAGGTACCTTGGTTTGTCTTCCCAGCAAGCTCCTCTTGTCGGGGCCTTGTTGCCTTGCCGGAGCGCGTGGCACGTCGCGGCAAGTTCATTGAAGCGCCTTGGTTGGCCTTCCCGGCAAGCTCCTCTTGCCGGGGTCTTGTCTCCTTAGCTTAAATACTTTGTTCTTGGATGGCTCCAAGGGAACCTTGGGGGATCTTGGCGATCACCCGGCAAGCCTTTGCCGCGGGGTGCTGCAACTGCCCGTGCACAAGTTCGGGGTACTAGGGTACCCCTATTCTAGTACACCGACAGGAGCCCCCGTGCCTGGGCCAGACACGGTGCCGAGCGCTGTTGGGCCAGGCCCAAGACAGGGCATGGGCACACGCGGGCTGGGCCACGCCAAATCTTGTTCCGTATCCACCGCACTCTCACATAACGGCACACGTTGAATGCGGCATCGTGGGAGAGATCGTGGGTGGCTGTTTATTTGGAAGGCCGAAACGTCCGCCCCGTCTCTCTTTATAAGCAGAGGAAACAGGGGCAGTTCGTTCCCCCTCGCTGGTTGCTGCTACTCCTTCTTCACAAACTCCGCCGCTCCCTCCTTCTTCTCGAAGCCGAGAGAGTAGCGTTCCTCCCCCCATTGCCACCAACATCACCACGCCGTCGACCTTCTCCACCACCTCCGCCATGGCCCCGAAAGCCGACAAGGGAAAGGGCGTGAAGTCGGCCGAGGCGCAGCGGCTCGCGGCGCTGCGGAAGGAGCGGGCGATCTTCACCCCCCAGCTCGGCGTGCAGGAGCTGAGGGAGTACTTATACCTCTTTTGGGCGACGGAGACGCGTGCGCATCCACGCACGAGGGTACTCCCGGCCGCTGCCTCGGAGTCGGCTCCAAATGGGTACCCGTTCTTCCCACTATTCTTCTATTGCGGGCTCTGCCCGCCCTTCTCGGAGTTCTTTTGTGACATTATGAACACATATGGCTTCCGCCTCCTTGACTTCACCCCCAATGCTGTCCTGACCATGGCAGTTTTCGCACACTTGTGCGAAAACTTTGTCGGAGTCCACCCTAGTGTAGCCCTTTTCCGCCATTACTTCATGCCTCGGGTAGAGAGAGGAGAGCCGCTTGCCGGAGGGATTGCTTGGATCTCGAGAGTCGGCAAGAAGGATGCGTACTTGGAGGGTGAGCTCCGCAGCAAGTGGGAGGAGTGGAGAGCGGAGTGGTGTTGGGTCGTCGAGGAGGATCCACAGCCCTTCACCGCCGTGCGCCAAACTCCAATAGTGCGCGGCAATGACTGGAGCAACGTGGCCCCGGAAGACGAGAGGCTGAAGATCGCCATCACTAGGATTCTTCGCCTCAGGCTTGCCGGGCTCACCGTGGGTGCTGTCGTGGCAGATTTCCTCCGCCGCCGCATTGCCCCCCTGCAGGAGAGGGGGAGGCCCGCCTGGGAATTCAAGAATTCGGCGGACATCATGAGGCTGCGGCCGGGCCTCAACTACAACTTCACCGTCTTGGAGTTGGATGCAATGCTCTTGGAATTATTCAAACGCGACCCCCAGCACCCATTCACATTACCGAGGGGCGTAGTTCCTTTGTGCAATAACTCTTCGCTTGACCGGATCCGCGCCATGATGTCGTTGTGCGATTCACACGGCATCATCCCAACTTGGCAAGAGCCTGCGGATGACGTTGTGGAAGCGTTCTTCGACACCTTGGAGGAAGTGCCAGTCCGCGCCGACGAGCAAAAGAGCCTCACCCGTGACACCATCGACGAGGAGCTGCAACTCATCGCTACTAGGGCGGAAGAGGCTGCGGCCGCAGCTGCTGCAGGTGTGTTTGGGTTTACTGTGGAGGAGGCGGAGGCTGCAGAGGCGGCAAACCTTGCCGAACGCGCGGAGTTCATGGGCGAGGAGGAGCCTGCCGGTTTCGAAGCCGAGTCGAGCGAGGCCGGCGAGGAGGAGGCTGAGCCTTCAGAGATCTTGCCGCAGGCGGAGCCCCCGGCCCCGCCAAGGAGGCGCCTTCGCAGGGCCGGGGACGCAGCGGGGCGGCAGCCGGCTCCACAGCCACCGAGCCGCACGACGCGCTCTACCGCAGCAAGCAATGTTGCCGCGGGAGCGCCTCACGCAACAGCGGCAACTGGAGCGGGATCTTCCCGGGCCACCGCCACTGCCCCCGCCAAGCGGGCAAGGGATCCTACTCCTCCGCCTTGCCGCACCGGAGGAGGGCTGGACTTCGATCTTTCCGCGCTCAGCTCCGACGAGGAGGAAGAAGAGTGAGTTTCTTTGGTGCCCTTATACTCCTTCAATCTTGCTGTTTATATCTTGTATCTGACTTGCTCCAATCTGGACTCTTTTCTTTTCAGAACACTGGCCCAGAGAGCGGCGAAGAGGGCCAAGGCCGCAGTGATCGTCATCGAGGATGACCCCATCGCGTTGGCAGGAGGTGGGCCCGAGACCACCTTGACGGACCCGGCAATCACCCCTCGGAGCAGCCCCCATCGCAGCCCCCAGCGTAAGTTCATAGTTTAGCCTTCTGCTGTCGGGCACACTTGAGTGCTTTTTCCTTTGTTGATATCTTGCTTGTTGACTTGTGCAGGAGCAGAGCAGCCTCATCAGGAGCACCCGGAGGCCGGTCCCGAAGTGCCACCTGCTTCGACTGCGCCGCCAAGGGAGGAGTCCCCGACAAGGGAGCGCTCTCCGGCAAGGGGGGACTCTCCGGCAAGGGACGGTACTGCTGATCCTGCGGCGACCGAGGCCGCAACTGAAGATTTTGGCGCAGGTAATCCACTTGCCCAAAAACTTTCCCTTGGGTTCTGCTTCTTTCGTTTTTCCTTTCTTGAATTTTTTGATTGATTTTTCCTCCCCTCTTCGTTCTTCAGACCCATCTTCGGCTAAGCCAATGGAGACAGAGGGCGCCGGCGAGGAAGGTGTCGGTGCTGATGTGACCGCCGGTGAGGAGGCCGCCGGCGATCGCACTGACGACCCTGAGGTCGCAGGAGCGCCGGCCGCTGCGCCGACCGCCGAACCCTCTGCCGCTTCTGCGGAGCCGGGCTCCGAGGAGCCCCAGCCCGGTGCCTACTTGCAGGCCGGTGACAACATCTTCATCAAGCTGCTCTGGGCATCGAGCTCCAGGGCGCCGGTCGAGGGGAAGACTTTTGACGGGGAGGTGCTCGCCTCTGCTGGACTGTCATTGGTCGACGCGCCCGGCAGCAGCAGTGGCGAGCCTGAGGAAGAGCAGCTGCTGCGGAAGCTGCTGTCACTCTACCGCACCCGGCAAGCCAAGCTGGCTTCCCGGGAAGCGCTTGTCGCGAAGGCGGGAGTTGACATGGAGAAGCGCGCGGAGGAGCTCCGGGGACAAAATCAAGAAGCTCTTCGGTCCCTGGCGCAGGAGCGGGAGCGAGTCGATGAGGAGCGCACGGCCTTTCTTCTCGAGAAGGCCGGCTGAGGAGGAACAAAGACTTGCTGCCGAGAAGCAGTCCGCGCGGGAAGGCGAGCTAGTGCAGCAGAAGGCCCACCTCGACAGCTACGAGGAAGAGCTCACCGAGCGTGAGCGAGCACTTGGCGGGGCGCTCAAGGAGGCAAAGGATGCCGCGGCAACTGCAGAGGCCGCCAATAAAGAGCTAGAGGAGAAGGTGGCACGGCTGGAGGCCGATATTGGGAAGAGAGGCGAGGAGCTTGCCGCGCTCAAGCGTGAGCGCGAGAAGGATGCTTCCGCCCACGGCGAGCTGCAAGGCCTTCTCGCTGAGAGGGGCAAGGAGCTCAGCGCCGCCAAGGATTCCAAAGCAGACCTGGAGCTGAAGCTGGCCACGCTGACGCAGATGCTGGAGGCCATCAAGGAGCGGGAGAAGACCTTGTCGGAGAAGGTCAAGGCTGACGCGGCGCTGCTGGAGAGCATTGCAGTTACCCAGAACTCGTTCAGAGACACAGTGGAGCACTGGACCGAGGGCCTGGTGAACACTGCCGCTGTCATCAACGAGGAGCTGGCGCAGCTGGGGATGGAGGATTTTGGGTATCCTTCCGACGAGAGTCTTCAACCCAGCGCCAAGCTCAGCCTGTTCTTCAAGGGCGTGGCGACGGCACTCCAGCGGCTCTGGGAGAGGATCCCGAAGCAGCTGGCCGACGAGTCGCGCAAAATCTGCGCCGGGGTTCTCCAGAAGGTGCTGATGAAGGTAGCCTTCCGCAATCCAGGCCTCAGCTTCACCAACGTCCTCAGGTCCTTGCCGCCTGACGCCGATCTGGATGCACTCAAGGCCCTTGTCACACCCATTGTGGACAAGGTGAGCGAGATCAAGCGAGTCGAGGGCGGACGCGTAGATTAGGCCGCCCATTTCTTCTTTTCCCTTGTCGCTGCTACTCATGTTATCAGAACAGTCTGTTAGAGCTGCGACAAGTTATCTTTGTAATATAACTTTATTTCTGTTATCAATTGCAATGTTATTTCCTCTACTAGATTCCTTCCCTTGTATGTTTTTACCCTACGCTTCTAGGGAACTTGTCGGCGAAGGCGCCTGAGCCGCGAGCGCTGAGTGCGGGACTTCAGCACCCTGCTGGCGGCGCTGCTTCCGACAAGAAACCTTGTCGCGACTAGATGCAGCACGCTTAAGCTGTTGGGCGGACTCGAAACAAAGTAAGGGCGCAACTAGCCACGAGTTGGTTCCTCCGCGCACAGGTTTTCCATACAAAGCAGGGTCGTTCGAGGAAGATAACTCAAAAATTTAAAAAGTGATTGCTCAAACTTTGGCAACTTAGCTTTTCTGTCATTTGCTTCCCGGTAAGGCAAGTCTTTGCTTGAACGACGCCTGGCCCATACCACAATCTTCTCCTTTCCCCCCGGCAAACTTGTGTGCGGGAGAACCTTCTTTTCCTTTAAGAGAAAAAGAAAGAAGAGAAAATAATAATATGGAGCTCTTCGGCTTGTTACTGCTTACCGGATGTAGGTGCTGCACAAAGTGTCAGATAATCGCATGCAAGAAAGGAGCTAACGCATGAAATGGACAAGCTGTGCGGAGCACATGGGGTTTCACTTATGCACGGGATCTGCGCCCGACTTTGTACAAACGATTACATGCAACAGCGGCAAGACTTGTACAAAAGGTGGTTGCCGGAACGGGTTCCGGCAACCGCGCCTTATGGGAAAAACTTACGAAGATGTTCTATGTTCCAGGAGTTGCTCACTGGAATGCCATCCTCGGTCTCAAGGCGGACAGCGCCAGGCCTTGTGACTCGTCTCACCCGATAAGGGCCTTCCCACTTCGGCGTCAACTTGTTGGAATTCTTGGCGGACCGAACGCGCCGAAGAACAAGGTCGCCTTCCTCGAAGCTTCTGGCTTTAACTTTGCAGCTATGATAGCGGCGCAAAGCTTGCTGGTATCGAGCAGCTCGTACAGCAGCCTGAAGACGATCTTCCTCAAGGAGAAGCGCGTCGTCTTGCCGCAGCTGTTCTTGCTCGAGCTCATCATAAGCGAGCACTCGAGGCGATCCGTATAAGAGTTCTGTGGGGAGAACTGCCTCTGCTCCATAGACTAGAGTGAAAGGTGTCTGGCCAGTGGCTCGATTTGGCGTCGTTCTGATCGACCAAAGAACCACCGGCAGCTCCTCGATCCAGTTCCTTCCGCACCTGTGCAGCCTGTCGAAAGTTCTGGTCTTGAGCCCGTGCAGCACTTCAGCATTTGCCCTCTCTGCTTGACCGTTGCTTCTCGGATGAGCAACAGAAGCGAAGCAGACCTTGGCGCCAAGGTCTTGGACGTACTGCATGAAGGTGCGGCTCGTGAATTGCGTGCCGTTGTCGGTGATGATCCTGTTGGGAATCCCGAAACGGCAAAATCGACCTGAAGAACTTGACTGCTGACTGTGCTGTCACCTTCCTCACTGGCTGCACTTCCGGCCACTTTGTGAACTTGTCGATTGCGACGTACAAGTACTCAAAGCCCCCGACAGCTCAGGGGAAGGGGCCGAGGATATCGAGCCCCCAGACCGAAAATGGCCAGGATAAAGGGATCATCTGGAGAGCTTGAGCTGGCTGGTGTATATGTTTGGAGTGGAACTGGCACGCTTCACACTTGGTTACTTGTGCAGTTGCATCCTGGAGGGCTGTCGGCCAAAAGAAACCTTGCCGGAAAGCTTTGCCGGCAAGTGCTCTTGCGCCAATGTGGTGGCCACATATGCCTCCATGTATCTCCGCCAACAGCTTTTGTCCATCTTCCCGGTGAATACACTTCAATTTCACACCGTTGAGTCTTCTTCTGTACAGTATGCTATCGACAAACTGGTACATACTTGACTGCCGGGCTACTCTTTCCGCTTCTTCTTGTTCTTCGGGAAGTTCTCCTGTCTGAAGGAAATGGACAATCTGCTGTGCCCATGCTGGAGCTTGTGGCTCGACAACAAGGACTAAAGGCGCATCTGCTGCTACGGGAACATCTGCTTCTACGGCAAGGGCTTGCGGCCCTGCCGGAGCTTGATGTTCTCCGGCAAGCTTGCCGGAGCAAAACTTGTTGGGAGCGTCTGCTTCAACGGAACAAACCATTAGGCTTGCCGGAGCAGACTGCCCCTCAGCATCCTTGGTGTTGATCTTGGGGACTTTCTTGGCGGCGGCTTCAGGGAGCTCTGCCGGAAAGTAGTCACCAGAAACCAACTTCCTCTTTTTGCTTTGTCCAGTTGATGGTGTTACGGATGGTTGAGTCAACTTAAGCACAAAGATTCCTGGTTCCACAGGTAACTTTAATGCAGCACACTTTGACAGATCATCAGCAATATCATTCTGAGCTCTTGGGATATGCTCCATTTGTAGGCCTTCAAAGTGCTCTTCTAGCTTCCTCACTTCATCGACATACGCTTCCATCAACGGACTCTGGTAGATCTTGTTCACTTGTCGGACGACAAGCTGTGAGTCACCCCTGACAATGAGCTTCTTGATCCCAAGGTCTGCTGCGATTCTGGGACCGGCAAGTAATCCTTCATACTCTGCTGTATTGTTGGTTGCTTGCTCTTTGGGAAAGTGCATATGGACTATGTACTTGAGGTGCTCTCCGGTGGGTGCGACAAGCAGCACGCCTGCATCGGCGCCTTGCAGCGAGAAGGCACCATCAAAGTACATCAGCCACTCTTTGTTTGCCTCTTTGATGGGGATGCTCGTTTCTGAAATTCCTTCATCTGGGGTTGGTATCCACTCTGCTACAAGAAGTTGAAGTGCTCTCAAATTTGAGACCAAAGCTTGACAGTTCCAGTGCCCACTCGACAATCCTGCCCGTTGCTTCTGGATTTTGCAGTATCCTCTTCAGCGGAAAGCGAGTGACGACAGTGATCTCATGTGCTTGGAAGTAATGGCGCAGCTTTCTCGAGGCCATGAGGAGGCCGAAAAGCAACGTCTGCACACCAGAGTACCTTGATCTACCCCCCTGCAGAAGAGAACTGACAAAGTAAACTGGGCGCTGCACCATTCTCCTTGGCATCTCATCATGCTCCTGCGCAAACCCATGTTTGTCGGGACCAGAGCTTGTCGGCGAAGCCCCTTGCTTGTCGCTGGATGGATCTGCCGTGGTTGCTGGCTCATCATCCGCCTCCCTCTCCGCCACTAACGTAGCACTAACCACTTGATTGGTTGCTGCTATATACAGCAGCAACTTCTCTTGCGGCTTAGGTACGACAAGCGTTGGAGTGGAGGACAGGTATCTCTTCAAGTCCTGCAGCGCAGCCTCCGCTTCCGGAGTCCATTTCATTGGACCTGCCCTTTTCAAAATTTTGAAAAATGGCAGGGCGCACTTAGCAGATCTAGAGATAAACCTGCTGAGAGCAGCCACGCAACCGGCAAGCCTTCGTACATCCTTGACGCGCTTTGGTGCTTCGATCTGCTCGATGGCTTTGATTTTGTCGGGATTGGCTTCAATTCCCCGCTGAGACATGAAGAACCCGAGAAGCTTGCCGGAAGGAACTCCAAACATGCACTTCTCGGGGTTAAGCTTGAGGTTGATCTTGCGCAGGTTTGCAAATGTTTCGTCTAAATCTTGAATCAAGGTCGCCTTGTTCTTGCTCTTGACCACTATGTCATCCATGTAAGCTTCCACATTTCTGTGTATTTGTGGCTCAAAAGCATGGTGGACTACCCTTGCGAATGTTGAACCAGCATTCTTCAATCTGAAAGGCATCCGCACGAAGCAGTACGTGCCACACGGGGTGATAAATGCGGTTTTCTCTTCATCCTCTTCGGCCATGAAGATCTGATGATATCCTGAGTATGCATCAAGAAACGAAAGCAAATCACATCCGGCTGTGGAGTCAACAATCTGGTCAATACGCGGCAAGGGAAATGGGTCTTTGGGACAAGCTTTATTAACATCAGTGAAATCAATACAAAGTCTCCATTTCCCATTAGCCTTGCGCACAACAACAGGATTGGGCAACCACGTGGGATGGAGTACTCCTCTGACAAGGCCTGCTGCTTCCAACTTCTTGATTTCTTCTGCAATGAATTCTTGGCGCTCTACTGCCTGCTTCCTGACTCTCTGCTTGACGGGCCGCGCATGAGGACATACGGCAAGGTGGTGCTCAATCACTTTCCTGGGAACACCGGGGATATCAAACGGTTGTCATGCAAACACGTTGACATTCGCCCGCAGGAAAGCAACGAGCGCGCTTTCCTATTTGGGGTCAAGAGTGGCGCTGATGGTGAAGGTACCACCAGTGCCATCCTCCTTGGCGGACACCTTCTTAGTCTCAGGTGGATCTGCCATTGCCTTCTTACACTTGCCGGTGGAGCTCGATGGTGCGTCCTCGACGGTAGCGTATCACTCCAAAGAGGTGCGCTTGCCGGAGTGGGCATCAGAGCTCTTGCCGGACTTGGTCTTCTTCTTCCCCCCGGGAGCTTCAGCGGCAAGTGTCCTTCGTTCTGCTGCGGCTGCTGCTTCCCGGTAGATCTTGTGGGCACAGATAAGAGCATCCTTCTTGTCGCCAGGGACAGAGATGACACTTATTGGTCCTGGCATTTTCAGTACGTTGTACGCATAGTGAGAGGCTGCCATGAACTTGGCGAGTGCCGGACGGCCAATGATTCCATTGTAAGGTAATGGAAAGTCGGCAACGTCAAACGTGACCCTCTCAGTCCTGAAGTTCAGCTCACTGCCAAATGTTACCGGCAACGTGATCTTTCCCTTTGGCTTGCTCCTTCCCGGGTTGATTCCTTGAAATGTGCCGGTCTCTTCGAGCTCGCTGTCAGGGATCTGGAGCTTCTGGAGCACTACGGAGGAGATCAAGTTCAAACCGGCCCCGCCGTCAACTAGCATCTTAGTGACCTTGAGGTTGCGGATTGTTGGTGAAACCAACATCGGCAAGCACCCGACCGCAGTTATGCGATCCGGGTGGTCCTCAATATCAAAGATGATAGGCGTGCCGGACCATTTCAGAGGCTTGCGTGACTCGACGGGTGGTTCTGCTGCATTAACTTCCCGCACCCACTGCTTGAGCTGGCGGTGCGAGGCATGCAGAGAAGCACCACCGTCAACGCACAGGACCTCTGTGGCTTTCTGGAACTCCTGCTCATCAGTCTCCTCATCATCCATATCTTCATCGTCGCTGTCATCTTCATCCTTGTCGCGGCCGTGAGGAGGTCTGTCTCCTTGCCACTGCTTGGCCTTGCCGCGGCGTCCTCCTCGGCCGGGACGTTTCTTGCCGGATCCACCAGCTCCTTCCTGGGCCTTCTCTTTATCGCGCCGCTCGTATTCAGCTTTCTGTTGCTCAACAAGCTGCTCGACTCTCTTACAGTTCTGAAGATCATGGCCCTTGGTGCGGTGAATCTTGCAATACTGCTTGTTGGTGCCATCCTGCTTGTCGGCGACCGCTACCTCCGCGGCAACCTCCTTGCCGGAGTCACCAGCTTTGGCTTCCTTGGCGCTACCACCATTGCCGGACTGCTCGACAACTAGCACTTCTTTGCCTTTCCTCCTTCTGTTGTTCCGCCGCCGGTTTTTCCTTGTCGGGGCAGCATCTTCACTGTCAGATCCCCCTGCTCCTATATTTTCTCTGGGGAGTCTCCTCCCTTCCTCAGCACGTGCGCACTTGTCGGCCAGTGCATATAACTCACTGACGTCCCAGATCTTGCACATCGCCATTTCCTCCCACATCCTGCGGTTCCGCACGTTCTGATGGAACGCGCTGATCACCGCGGCAAGGTGGACGTCTGGGATGTTGTGCTGCACACTACTGAATCTCTGAATGTACTTGCGCAGGGGCTCTCCTTCCTTCTGGGTGAGCAGACGAGGATCACTCTCCTGGCCATGAGGCTTGTGTCCGCCTGTAAAGGCGCTGACAAACTGATGGCACAGATCAGCCCAAGAGGATATGGAGTTGTCCGGCAAGTGCATGAGCCAGGATCTGACATTGGGCTTGAGCACCAGCAGGAAGTAGTTGGCAAGGATCTTGTCATCTCGTCCCCCGGCAGCTTGCACCGCAATGGTGTAGATGCTGAGGAACTCTGACGGATGCGTCTTGCCGTCGTACTTCTCCAGTACGTCTGGCTTTAAGTTCTTTGTACTGGGCCACTGGACTTGCCGTAGCTCACGAGTGAACGCGGGACAACCTACCGCGTATGGCAGATCGCCTGGTTCCCCTGGCGCATGCTTGTCAACAGAGGGCCCAGCGCGCTTGTCGGATTGACGTCGCGCTTCTCTTCGGCGCTCGATGCGGGTTCGAGCGTCTTCTTGTTGTCGATCATGAAGAACTTGGCGCTGATCGCGACGAGCTCGTGGATCCGACGATGCAGTGGAGTCGCTGTCGATGTGGATCCGATGAGTCGGCGATCTTGGCCTTCGGGGCAGTGATTGCATGGTGGTTGCACTTCCTGTCGCGGCGGCGACGCGCTCGGCCGCCGTGGAGTGTCGCCGTTGGCATAGCCGATGAGACTCTGAATGGCGGCTCTCCATTCGTCGATCTTGTCCGACGTCGGAGGGTAATCTAGGAGAAGTTGCGCTCGCGCCAAAGCTTCTGCTGGAGTGGTGGGTGGCAGTGGCGGACGGCGCGAGGAGCGGGACGTGCTCGAACTTCTAACTATGTTAGAAGGAGCAGTATCCCGTCTAGGCGACCATGCTCCACTCGTGCCAGCACGCTGGCGTGCATGCTGGTCTTGAGCGCCCCGAGATCCACCAGCTTGGTCTTGGGCTATCATGCGTATGGCACTGCTAGTGCCATGACGCTGTTGATCTTGCGCCTACTGAGAGTGGCGTGGAACATGTACAGTCGCCGAGGTTTGTGCAGCCTTGTTCTTGGACCTGGCGGCATCAGGAGCTTCCTCGTCGACGTCCTTTCTTCCGCCGGCGTCCATCCCACCACTCGTTTGCTCCAACGGTGGCGGAAGTGACGTGGATGGAGCGGCTGCCGCTGAAGTCTTCTTCTTCGGTGGCATGTTGATGAAGGGAATAAGGATCTAGCTCGTGTGAATGCCGGATCTGGTTCACACAATCTCGACACCCCCTACCTGGCGCGCCAAAGATGTCGGGGAAACTGATCCACGAACACCTATGGGGCCGGCGGACCGAGCCCCTTTCGGTTCGGCGGGGGGCGGAGAGCGCACAAAGAGCGGATCGAGGCGAAGCACACGAGCAGTTTACCCAGCTTCGGAGCTCTCTGGAGAGATAACACTCCTACTGCTGCTTGTCTGGTTGTATTATCTGGTGTTCTTGCTCTCCAAAGCGAGAGTGTGATGTTCTCTGGGCTACGAATGAATCAAAGCCGACTGTCCGAACCTACGAGCCGAACCCCCTCTACGTTGCGCATGGGCCTCCTTTTATACGTTAAAGGGGTCACCGACAGGTGGCAACGCAGAGGAGGGTAAAAACGTAAAAAGCGAGGTAGTTGATATAGTTGCTTGTACAGTGCACCCTACCTAACCCTGACGACAGGGGACAAGGGCATTAAATGCCTGTCTGAGTCGCCCGAACCGTGCAGAAAAGGACCGTTAGGGGCGCCACCGTTCGCCACGATGGTGATCTTGTCAGCTTCGCATGCCACTGCGCACCGCTGGCTGCACAACCTCCCGCCACGCGCGCCCGGAGAGGCCCCCAGAGTGACACGTTGGTGGATGCGCTGGAGCGTGGACGCAGAGTGGCCGCCTGCCGCGGCAAGCGCCTTGCCGCTGTCGTTATCTTGTCGGGTCCGGAAGCTTGTCGCTCACCGGGCCTCGAGGTACCTTGGTTTGTCTTCCCGGCAAGCTCCTCTTGCTGGGGCCTTGTTGCCTTGCCGAAGCGCGTGGCGCGTCGCGGCAAGTTCATTGAAGCGCCTTGGTTGGCCTTCCCGGCAAGCTCCTCTTGCCGGGGTCTTGTCTCCTTAGCTTAAATACTTTGTTCTTGGATGGCTCCAAGGGAACCTTGGGGGATCTTGGCGATCACCTGGCAAGCCTTTGCCGCGGGGTGCTGCAATTGCCCATGCACAAGTTCGGGGTACTAGGGTACCCCTATTCTAGTACACCGACACCTGGCGTCTCCTACCACGGTGAGGATGCTCTTTCTTCCTAGTACCATCACGAGGTTGTAGGTAGGATGGGTAGCTGCCATGAACTGGGCCAGCGCCGGGTACCCGAGGATGGCGTTGTACGGTAAGCCGATGCGGGCGATGTCGAAGTCGATTAGCTCGGTGCGGTAGTTGTCGCGTGTGCCGAAGGTCACGGGGAGACGGATCTTCCCCAAGGGTTTGGAGGAGCCGCCGCTGACTCCGGAGAAGGGCTTGCTAGGGCGGAGCCGCTCCAGCGGTACGTGAAGGAGACTAAAAGCCTCCACAGAGAGCACGTTGAGGCCGGCACCGCCGTCGATGAGGGTCTTGGTGACAGCTACGCTACAGATGGTGGGCGTGCAAAGCATTGGGAGCACACCCGAACCGACAATGGTGACTGGGTGATCCCTCGAGTTGAAGGTCAGGTCGGCCTTGGGCGCTGCCCAACCCGGGGGAGCCCCCTGCCGCGTGGATGTGGCGCCGATCTGGCGGAAGAACGGCTTGGTGTGACGGTCTGAGGGCGGCGCCTGCGAGCCACCGAGGAGAGCCGTGATGATAGGGGGTACTGGTCCCCCGAAGCGCGCGATGAAGAGGTCGCGCAGCTCCTCCCAGGAGGCCACAAAATATTCTGGCAGATGGAGGAGCCAGGCATGCGGCACGCCAGCGAGGGCCATTGGGAGCCAGTTGGCCATGACTTTACCATCGCCCCCGGCCTCCAGGACAGCCTCCTCGTACGCCAGCAGGAAGGCTGCCGGATCAGCCGCATCATCGTAACGGGGCGGCATCTTCAGCTTGAACTTGTGCGGCCACCGTAAGGCCCGGAGCCCCACGGCGCTGTGGAGGGCGCCCGTCGATCTAGTCGAAGAAGCGGCGGCGTCCATGAGAGCCAGTCGGACCGGCGAGGCCGTCGGGGGGGGGGGGCAAGATTTTAAATCTAAGCCGATACAACCGATATATAGGCCGATATATCACTTTTGGGGCTCCACCCATATAAACATAACATATCATTTTGAAAATATCATTTTCCAACATATCATCCGATATCGACCGAAATATCGACCGATATGGTCGATAACTAGCCCGATATGTCCATCGATATAGAACGATACATAAATGACAACAATTCTTTATTGGATAATAGTGAAATAAGATTATGCATTTACAATGTCATTATATATTATCAAAGTCATTCTCAATGTTTCATACAAATGCATATATATCATACTTTTTTTAATCATAGAGTAATGATTTTGTGAATCTTTCCTTAATTGTTTCTTAATTAACAAGTTAGTAAACTAGGAACCTAAAAGTGTTATGTTAAAGCATTGATATCATACATTTTGTTTTACTAAAAGTAAATGTTTTGAACAAGAATAATGAAAAAAACTAGACAGGTGTTCGCCGATATATATACATATCGTCCGATATATCACCCGATATCTGACATCCGATATGTCAAAGCCAC
>NC_057803.1:282112156-282145642 GCF_018294505.1 Triticum aestivum | reverse complement strand
GAGCTTTGGCACACCTCTACCTGGTGCACCAAATGTCGGATTTCGGGTTCCGACAAAACCCTTGAGGTTCGAACACAGGGGTGCGCACGAAGATCTCTCCCCCTCTCTAGCTCGCACACATCATGATGTCATGGCTTAGCTCGACGAACCGAATGAATAGGCGACACAAGAGTTTATACTGGTTCGGGCCACCGATGTGGTGTAATACCCTACTCCTATGTGGTGTGATGGATTGCCACTTGGGTTGTCGATGAACAGTTACAAGGGAAGAACAGCCTCCTGAGGGGAGGTGTTCTTGTGCTTGGTGAGTGTGGTGGCTTTGGTGGAATGAATCCGGTCCAAGCTGAGATCAGAATCCCTCCCTACTGTGGTGTTTAGTCCTATATATGGAGGCTCGAGTCCTATTTCAAAAATATTAGGTGGGAAGGGATCCCACAACGGCCAATTTGAAGGGGGACAACTAGTGCAAGCTATCCTGACAAAAGTAGTCTTCGCCTGCCAAAGGCTCTGGCGGTGACGCCGTCTTGGGCTCCACGATGACCTCCGTCCTGCTGTCCTGCTGGTCTTGGTCTTGTTACACAGATATGGAAACCTTTGCACAGCTAGTACAAGCTATCCTGACAAAAGTAGTCTTCGCCTGCCAAAGGCTCTGGTGGCGACGCCGTCTTGGGCTCCACGGTGACCTCCGCCCTACTGGTCTTGGTCTTGTTGCACCGATATGGAAACCTTTGCCTAATGCCTCGGGACTCCTCGCCTGCGCTTGCCCCTTTAGCACCAAATAGGAAACGAGGACACTACACGCGCCGGCGCCCACCTAGCTCCAGTCGTCATGGCTTGCGTCACACAAACCTCGCGAAGTATCCCTTGCCTTGATCTCTCCACCCCTCGCGAGCCAGCCTGGTGAGGCCTCCCTGAGGAGGTCTTGCGTCGTCCGCCTCGCGAGGCTTAGCCCCTCACAAGGGTCTTGAGTGTTTGTTGGTGAATATGTGCCGTACATGGCCGCTGATGGAGCCACACTGTGGGCCGCAGGCAGGCAAGTCTGGGGACCCCCGTTCCCAGAACGCCAACAACTACATTGTTGCACTCATTTTTAGAAGAAAGTTAAGAAGATTTTATGGATAGATTTTGGGGAGGATTAAACTGTGATATTCAAGAGATACTAATTCATGAAGATTGTTATCCTATGGACCATTTGTTTCGTCTTGCTTGCAAAGTTGAATAGGAAATAAAACGACATGTTGCCCACAAGGAGAACAAGCGCACGGTGCACATTGCAACTGTTGATACATATGTTTCTTCAACTACTAGGCGTACTATGACAACCACATCCGTTGTTGCGAGGACTACATCATCTGCCCCATGTGACAGATCACCACCGAGAGTGCCTACATCATCTGAGTTGATCATAAGAGGTAATGACAAAGGTACAGATTTTCCACTTTCACATGAGAATGATGCATGCCCGGTTAACTTGAATACATCATGTGTTGAGTCACCTATTGATTTGAGCACACCACCTATTTTAGAGAATCATGTTACTGTTATGGATGTGTCATATGATCAAACAACTAAAATACCAATAATTTTAAGTGCACCCATTGAATTAACTGTTGATGCAAAAGAACCAATGTTTAATCATTTTGATATGACCTCTAATCTTGGTGATGATTCAGTGACCAATGACTTATTACATGTTTGCTTATTTAAGCATGTTGTAGCATGTAAATTTGGTGCATGTAATTTTTATTCACCAATGGTGGGATGGTTTAATGATGAACATCGTCAACCTTTTGAAATGAATAAGAGCTTCACTTACATATGCAAACTGAGTTGCAATATTTTCATGCCTTCTACTTCTTGTGATAATATTTTGGCTTCAGACTTTATGAACTATGAAAGTTACTCATGTATACATGTGTCATATGTGAAACAACCATGGGAAGTAAAAATGGATGACATATACATATACAATATATACACCTTGTCTCTTTTGTTAGCCACATTTTAGATTAAGCATCACCGAGGACGGCTTTGTTTTCAACAATGGGAGGATGATGAGGACATGACAACCTTGGATACGACCAAAAATATTGCATACATATATATTGGTGAGGTATATGGGATGTTTGTACAATGAACATATGAAGATAAGGGAAAAAGATAAGTCTTCTCATGTAACTTTTGGGCCAAGAGAAGTTAGAGTCCAAGTCTCTCATGTTTTGGATTCAGATTCGGCCTACACAGACATACCTGACTCAAAACACCAATAACTCTTCCATACGGACTCCGAATTGGGTCATTCTTTTTTTGTTGGAAAGTCGATTTTGTGCTCTTTTCAATCCAATTGGATTCACCTTAAAATTCATCCGGAGCATTGATTTATTGATGAAACAATCTGACACTGTAGCAGAATCCGAGTCAAACTACAAGTCCAAAGGTGTTGCATTACCTCCACTTGGGCCCATGAGCCTTGTATGACCTAGGCTTAGTTTTAGGCTGCCTTGGGACATCCTCCCACCTCCTTGGACACCACCCCTTGCTCCTATATAAGTAGATCTATCTAGTAGCTTTTTTCTTGGGTTTGTTTAGTTAAAAGTTAGCCACTAGAACTTCGTGTACTTCGTTTGTGTCCAACGACCATACCAAGACCGCTTTCAGATCTCCACCTTTATCCATACTTCATCTATATTCACAATATTCAGATTGCATTATCATATATTTTCTTGTTCTTCGATTGCGTGCAGGAATATACCTTCGTGGTCAGGCTGATCATGCTTCCAGCATCGCCAGTAACCTCGGGAGATTGGTCTAGCGATTACTAAGGCGCAACATCGTGCATGTTTGTAGTCGGATCGTCAAAGTCGACTCCACCAAATCAATATTTATCATCTTATTGAAAGATCAGGACCCATGCCTCTATCACTATGGGGGTCTCCTCGTGAGCAATATCAGAAACATCATATGGAGAAAATGGATAACATCCAAAATAATTCATATTCGAAGCTAGGTGGTCATGGCATGCCATATGAGATAAATGATGCAAAGGGAGCATATCAATATCATCACAAGAAAAACAAATGCCAATAACCACGGGCTTGTCATTTATGCCATATGTACAAATTGGGTTTATTTTAATGGCATATGCATAGTCACTACGATGAGATTACAGATATGATATATGGTTGTTCTCATGCATAGCATATGACAAGTCAAGCGGATTGACAAAGATGATGTGACCGAGAGAATTATCGCAAGAAATCCTATGCAACATGGCATGACAACTAATAGACTCCACATGGCAATCATCAAACTCATCATAAATGGGTAAATCATTGCATGGGGAAATCATAATAGCATGAAGCATGTCAATAGGGGGACCAACATCATGCAAGCAATCAATCTCAAGATAGTCCATGATGCGAAGCATCCTATGGCCATCCCCATGGACCTACCATCGCCTCATCAAGTGCTAAGAGGACCAATGACATGAGATAGAGCTAGAGCTCTCGAGACCGGGGTGACATCTCTCTTAGTGATATTCCATATCGGCCACTCGAGACATGGCTGCTACCTATGTCCGGAATGTTATGCATGATCACGTACCAAGAGGATCCTCCTAAAGATGCACATGAAGACGGACAAGTCCACAAGTACAAGGATGAAGACGAAGGATGGAAGGCATCGAAGAAGACCGTAGGACCTAGACATCCGGCCCCTGGAGCATCAACTGCAGCTAGAGGATCTAGACAGCCGGCCCGACTCCAGCCTAGACATCTAGTCCCAGCCCAGGAATCCGACGCCCTTCAGAGAACCTCACCGAAGCCTGCCCCGCCAGCCCGGACATCCAGCCCCACGCCCGGACATCCAACACCTCGAGAAGGCCCGGACATCCGCCTCCGCTTGTCTGCGCACAGTAAAGGGCTGAAGCCCATGTATCCCTTCGCCCCTCTAGACTATATATAATCCTCCTTCCTGTTTCTAGGGTTGGCAATGTGATAGCTCATTTTGGAGATAGAGCTTTGCTCATCCACTTCATACTTTCTCCTTCGACGACCATAGCCTTTATGAAGAAGATCCCCCAAGTGGATTCAAGACCCCTCACGAGAAGACCCCTCAAGACCACCTCACGGAGAAGAACTACCTCCTCTTGTATCATCCTTTGTTGATTTTAGATCTTGTATCACTCTTTATGTTCGTGGATCTAGCACATGTATGATCATTTCTGTTGATTTGAGTGTTTCCCCTCGTGTTTCCCCTCGTCTTATTCATAGGATCCCTCCATTTCATGAAAGATCGGCCTTAGGGTTTGCACCCTACGTCATCTTGGTATCATCAGCCTTGGTTGATCATGAATTTGGAGCCCCTACCCCTTGTTTTTTGATTTTTTCGCAAGTTTGGTATCATGAGCCTTAGGGTTTGCACCCTACGTCATCTTGGTATCATGAGCCTTAGGGTTGATCATGAAAGATAGCCAGGACATCCGGCCCGATAGCCCGGACAAAAGGCATCCCACAGCAACGCTCCGTTTCCCGCCTAACTCTCGCCAATTTTGATCGGGCCTACACCATTACTTCTGCATACCACCAAACCTTGTGCATACCACCACCACTCTCCGCAACCACCACCGCTTACCCGCTACCTACTCCGAAAGTTGTGACACATTTGCTTTGAGAATTTGAGTTGCGGTTTCCGTTTCCTAATGTGTTTTGACAACTTATGGATGGTTCGACATCGACATCACTGCCGCTCATCTTCGCCACAGACTCGTCATCGACATAGACTACTCCACCATTTGGACACCCTCAACCATAGGTAAGGATGGTAACTTTGACAACACATTTGTGTACTCCCTTTCCATTGCATTGATAACCATCATAGCCCATTTTGCGTACCCTTCCTATCGATACTAGCCATTGAGTGTTACCAGCAACGTTACTTGTGCACATTAGTGATTATCATCTCGTTGCATCTATCATATCATCTTGGTATCCATATCTTGATATCATCTCTTGTGTCACAAGGTTGTCATAACATATACACAATTGCTACCTTTGTTCATGAAGTTTTGCATGAGAAAGATATCAAAAGAGAAAGAGCCAAACAAGCTTTTAGGCAAGAAGAAAAGATAAGAAAAAAATCTTTCAAGAAAGAACCATAGCATCATACTACATTAAGATTGTCATACAAGATCATCTTGGATCATACCACCGGAACACCATACATATAGCATACTAAGGATAGAGGTCGTTGCATTTTAGCCTTGTAGGTTGTGGACAAGTCTCGTATCCGCCTATTGTGCAATCGTGCTAGCGTTTCTCTAGTGTTGAGAAAAAAGAGCATTTTCCTTGGATTCCAAATTTGGTGCTCATTTTTGGTTGCTCAACCCCATTTTATCTTTTCGTGTGTGTGTTTCTATGTACCTCCTTTTACTGTTGGTCTACTTGTTGCATTTGCAAATTTGTGAATATTTTACAACATTATTGAGTCTCACTAACAATTGCATAAATTTTTGTCCACCATCCTAACCAAGCTCCACTAAAGGCTTATTTGTGTAGGTGTGAGAAATTGACAGGAACCAGTACCATTTAGTGATCGTTGATCCATTCTCAACATTAGTCAAGGTACATTTGGTATAGTTCTTATCTTTCTCCCACTCACACATTTACTTGAAATGATGGACAGGCCAACTACTTCTACCAACCCACTCTACATGGAGCAAGATGAGGACCCAAAAACCTACTTCACCAAAAACCACCACTTCGGTGCACAAAGAGCATTGCATCAAGAACAACAAGCATTGAGCAACTGCATCGACAATCTCCTACTTGCGACTTGCGACAATCCGAGCAACGTACAATCTGAGCACCAAAAACCACCGACTTGCGACAATCTGAGCAGCGTACAAGAGACTACTTCGACAACAAGCTCGATGAACAAAAACTAGAGAGCAATGCAAGAATTGATGAGATTCGTGCCTTGTTGGTCAACGCTCTACTACCACTTCGTCCTATTCAAGGCAGAGGTGCTCGAGTCGACATTCCGATGACACCATCTCCGACTCAAGCACACCAACTTCGAACAATCTTTGACGACCCGCGCGCCAAGATCGTCAAGGAAACCGCAATCCACTACACGGCAATGATCGACGACAAGAGCAACTTGACGAGCAAGAACATCGACATCGTCAAAATCAAGCTACCCTTGCGCAAGCACAAGAAAGGCAACGTTAACACCAACAAGAGGAAGAGCGAGCACGCCAACACCAAGACGAACAAGATGTTGAGGCACAACATCAAGAACAACAACAACGTGAAGCTCAAGCACTTGAGGCGTAACATGCCCTCTGAGACACAAGTCACGTCATAGGAGCACGCAACCGACATACGTGTGAGCTAGAATAAGCACATCGTGAAGAACTTCAAGAGAGGAACTATCAAGCAGGATTGCACGGACAAGTTCCACCAGCTCCTCCATAATCTAGACAAGCACAACAACCCCGACAAGAACCACAAGTTCGCCAAGAGCAACAAGATAATGGGGATCCTCCACGCCAAGAGCAACTTTAGGGCGATAATCCTCCACGACAAGGATGTCATCACCCTCGACCCCAACACAATGAAGACCAATGATATGGCAAGCTCAAGTTCACCATGCCCAAGTTCACCGGAAGCAATGGTCCCGAAGAGTATCTTTCAGGGGAATTGAAGGTTGACAAGATCTTTCGTTTGCACAACTATGAAGAAGAGAAGTAGATCACCATGGCATCCCTTGAGTTCCAAGACTACACCCTCATTTTGTGGGAGCACGTCATTGAGCATCATGAGGCAAGAGGTGAACCACCCATCACAACTTGAGCGCAAATGAAGGATGTCATGAGAGTGTGCTTTGTGCCAACCTACTACAACCGCGACCTCTTCAAGAATTTATAACTCAAGCAAGGAACAAAGAGCGTTGAAGAATACTACAAGGAAATGGAGATTGCCATGATTAGAGAAAATGTCACGGAAGAAAATGAACAAATGGCACATTTCTTGAATGGACTCCACCGTACTATCAAGAACATCTTCGACTTCCAACCCTACTCCAACCTCATCTAGCTAGTGCATCAAGCCACCAATGCGGAGCGACAAGTGCAAGATGACTTCAAATATGCCAAATACTCTTCCAAGAACTACGGCTCCTCCAACCACTCGTCAATGACTCAACCACATTCTACCTCAACCAAAGCTTCCCCAAGCAACGATGACAAGTCAAGTTATAAGAAAACTTCGACGTCTTCAAGTCGTCCTCCTACTACAAATAACTTCAAGCCGAGAGCTTCATCATCTACCACTCCACCAGATGAGACCATGAAGACAAGTTCCATCAAGTGTTTCATATGCGGCGGCCGAGGCCACATGTCCTTTGAGTGTACCAATAAGCGTACCATGATGCTCAATGACGATGGCACCTATGACTCCATGAGTGAAGACGAAATGGAAGCCCTTGAGCACATGGACATGCACTGGCAAGTGAATGAAGATGAAGATGACAAGCCTTTTGTGACAATGATTCGAGCCCTGCTCTCATTGTCTCCAAGGTCTTGACACTTCAACATCAACAAGACTAAAGACCAAAGATGCCATATCTTCCACTCCAAGGTGGGCATCAATGGAAGGTCCATGAAGGTCATCATCGACGGAGGAAGTTGCCACAACATGGTAAGTGAAGAGCTATCTTCCAAGCTACAATTGGTCAAGATGAAGCACCCTCACCCCTACAATGTCCAACGGCTTAGCGACTCTAGCACTATTCAAGTGGAGCACATGGTGATGGGGTCATGTACCTAGGGTAGGGTCACTGACCTGATCTAAGTACCCTGCCCAAAGACACCCTTAGAAGAGGTGACCTTCCAGTCGACCAACGAGGGACTCACTCGACTGACTTGAAGGACTCGACCACGAAGACTCACTCGACCACCAGAAGGTCAAGAGGCACTCTGCACTGCAACGGCCTGTAATTAAGTAGACTTTATGATAGTAAAGACACTTTATGTGAGGCGTTACCAGTAACGCCCCAGACTTAACTCACCTTAAACCCTCTCCTACGTGGGCTGGCTGGGGTCCTGGCGCACTCTATATAAGCCACCCCCCTCCACAGGTAGAGGGGTTCGGCACCCTGTAACTCATATACATATAATCCACTCGACTGCCTCTGGGCTCCGAGACGTAGGGCTTTTACTTCCTCCGAGAAGGGCCTGAACTCGTACATCCCCTGTGTTTACAACCTCTCCATAGCTAGGACCTTGCCTCTCCATACCTACCCCCACTCTACTGTCAGGCTTAGAACCACGACAGTTGGCGCCCACCGTGGGGCCGGTGTTTTAGTGATTTTGTGGGGAAGTTGCGATTCTTCCGAGTACTTTCATCATGGTGGCTGCTGGAGTTTTGGTCGAGGGTCGAGAGATCTATCTCGGCGCTCTCATCTTCATCGCCGACGACTCCGCCTGGCTCCAGGAGGCTCCACTCGACGTTGATGCGCTCCCCGTCCGTGGTGCGACGCATTTTCGCGCATGTGTCCGCGGCGTTCTGCTGCGGCAACCGTCGACCCCGTATCGGTCGACATCCCCATCGACCACCTTCCCGGTCTCCCGCCAGCGCAAGCGCTCGGGCCAGTCGAGGATTCAGCGGTGGGTGAGGCACGCGGTGGCTCGCCAAATGGCCACCACCCAAGTTGCAGCAATCGAGCTCGACGAATCTCTCTACGGCCTGTTCGATCTGTCGACTGGCTCCGTAGATACCGCATCCGAGTGCGATAGCAGTGATCCGGCGGCGGAAATCCCGATGGTCGACGGGCCCCGCAGTCCCCCTGGCTTCGCCCGTGATGGTGGAGCAGGCGACGGAGGCGACCCCGCACGAGATCACGAAGAGTACCAACCCGAGCCACTCGACTCTCTGCAAAGAGAAGAACTTCACCGCAGGAACGTGGATGTCCTGCATACTCCCATCGCAGGAGAAACCCCCGAGGCTCGCGCCTTGGAGGAGGCACGTTTGGCCAATTTAGCCGAACGCACTCGACTGGAGAATCTTCAGCGAGCACTCGACGAGCGTGCACGGCAACGAGTTCCCAACACCAGTCGACGTCAACTCTTCCCGCCGACTCAGGTATATCGAACCCCAATCCAGAATTTAGCAGCTGCGACCCGTATAGCAGAGTCCATCCAGCCCTCTCAGTTGGAAGCTGGCAGAGGCTTAATGCAGATCAGGGATCTGCTCCGAGCAGCAGGAGACCAGAATTCGGCCGTGTCACAGTCGCGCAACAGAATTCACAGTCGATCCGTCGCTGCGAATACGGTTCAGCCGGCTCACAGTCCCAGATCGCCTCCGCGGCGTGAAGGGCGCGAGAATCGGCGAGACCAATATGGTGACCGACTCGACCGAGATGATAGGCGTCGAGTGCCCAATTCCCCTCCGAGGGGTGGGTCTTATGCTCCTCGGCAGCAAGATGACAGACGTCAGTTCAGTACGGGGCGAAGAGTTCCAGTCGACCCCAGAGAACCAGGCTTCGACGCGCGATCCATTATCGTGCAAGGTTTGGTCGACCGGAACAGAGCCCATCGAGGCGGACTCGACAGATATGCGCCCACAAGCAGTCGAGTGCATGTTTCTGGCCCTGAATGTTTCAGCAGAGCTATCAGAGCCGCAGTTATCCCTCCCAATTTCAGGTTGGCAACAGGAGTCAGCAAGTTCACTGGTGAGTCTAAGCCTGAAACTTGGCTTGAGGACTACCGAGTGGCAGTTCAGATTGGTGGTGGGAACGACGAGGTGGCCATGAAGCATTTGCCCCTCATGCTGGAAGGTTCTGCCAGGGCATGGTTGACTCAATTACCTCCTAGCAGCATTTACACTTGGGAAGATCTGTCCCGAGTGTTCATCAGAATGTTTGAAGGAACTTGCAAGCGACCAGCTGGACTGACAGAGTTGCAAGTCTGCGTGCAGAAGACCAATGAGACTCTCAGAGAGTATATTCAGAGATGGATCACTTTGCACCATACTGTGGAGAATGTGTCTGATCATCAGGCAGTCTGCGCCTTTAAAGATGGCGTCAAGAACAGAGAATTGAGTTTGAAGTTTGGTCGAACTGGTGACATGACCTTGAGTCGGATGATGGAGATTGGTACCAAGTACGCCAACGGCGAAGAAGAAGACCAACTCCGAAGCGGCAAGCACAAGCCGAGTCAGTCGGAAAAAGGAAACACCAGTCGGAAACAGAAGCGGAAGGCTGAACCGGCAGCTCCTGGAGAGGCTCTGGCCGTGACTCAAGGAAAGTTTAAAGGGAAACCAAAAGGATCCTGGAACCCTAAGAAGGTGAAGGATAAAGAAGGGAACGACGTGATGGATATGCCGTGTCACATCCACACGAAGAAAGACGAAGAGGGGAATATCATCTACCCGAAGCATACCACTCGCCAATGTCGACTCCTGATCCAGCAGTTTTAGGGAAAACAGTCCAAGGACAAGGAGAAGGAGTCGGGCAAGGCCGAAGACAAGGAGGACAGTGAGGAAGGATATCCGCATATCAACTCTACTCTAATGATCTTTGCAGATGTGGAGAGCAAGAGTCGATTGAAAGTAATTAACCGTGAGGTGAACATGGTTGCCCCAGCAAAAGCAAATTATCTGAAATGGTCCCAAACACCCATCACCTTCGACCAATCTGATCACCCGACTCATATTGCCACCCCTGGGAGGCAAGCTTTGGTGGTCGATCCAGTTGTTGAAGGCACTCGACTGACAAAAGTGCTGATGGACGGTGGAAGCGGGCTGAATTTGTTGTATGCAGACACACTGAAAGGAATGGGCATTCCGATGTCCCGACTGAGCACCAGTAACATGAGCTTTCATGGAGTTATACCAGGGAAGAAAGCCGAGTCACTCGGCCAAATAGCTCTGGACGTGGTGTTTGGTGATTCGAAACATTTTTGCAAAGAAAAGTTGACGTTTGAGGTCGTGGATTTTCAGAGTGCATATCATGCCATTTTTGGGAGACCAGCTTACGCACGGTTCATGGCTCGACCATGTTACGTGTACCTCAAATTGAAGATGCCCGGCCCCAAGGGAGTGATCACTGTCACCGGTGATCGGAAAAAGGCAGAAGAGTGCTTTCAGAAGGGCACAAAGATTGCCGATTCCCAGGTGACAGCGGTCGAATTCGAAGAATACAAGCAAAATGCAGATCCGAGTGATTTGCTGCGATCCAAGAAACCCGCCACAGAGTCTGCATTTCAGTCGTCCGGAGAGACGAAGCCTGTTCACATTCACCCGACCGACCCCGATGCAGCTCCGACCCACATCTCCACAACACTCGACCCGAAATAGGAAGAAGCGCTCATCCAGTTCCTCCGTGAGAACTGGGACATTTTTGCATGGAAGCCCGCTGACATGCCAGGTGTTCCTAGGGGACTGGCTGAGCATCGCCTAAGAGTCGACTCATCTGCAAAACCAGTCAAAGAGCATCTTCGGCGGTCCGTCGTCCAGAAGAGAAAAGCCATTGGTGAGGAAGTGGCTCGACTGTTGGCGACAGGATTTATCCGAGAGATATACCACTCCGAGTGGCTCGCTAATGTCGTCATGGTTCCTAAGAAGGACAAATCGCTCCGAATGTGCATTGATTTCAAGCACATCAACCGGGCCTGCCCGAAAGATCATTTTCCTCTCCCTCGCATAGATCAAATTGTTGACTCGACCGCGGGATGCGAGAGACTGTCTTTTCTAGACGCCTACTCCGAGTACCACCAGATCCGTCTGTACGGACCCGACGAGATAAAAACAGCTTTCATCACTCCATTCGGGTGCTTCTGCTATATCACCATGCCATTCGGCCTCAAGAATGCCGGAGCCACATTTATGCGAATGATTCAGAAGTGTCTACTCACTCAAATCAGTCGGAATGTGGAAGCATATATGGATGATATCGTTGTCAAGTCACGAAAAGGTTCGGACCTGCTCGCTGATCTCGCCGAAACATTTGCCAACGTCAGAAGGTATGATATCAAGCTCAATCCATCAAAGTGCACATTTGGAGTTCCTGGTGGCAAGTTACTCGGTTTTCTCGTTTCCGAACGAGGAATCGATGCTAATCCAGAGAAGATCGGCACTATTCTCCGAATGAAACGCCCTGTGTGAGTGCACGATGTCCAGAAGCTTACTGGATGCTTGGCCGCATTAAGTCGATTCATCTCACGACTCGGTGAAAAGGCATTGCCTCTTTACCGACTGATGAAGAAGGCAGACAAGTTCGAGTGGACTCCAGAAGCTGATGCAGTGTTTGCCGAGCTAAAAGCTCTGCTCTCCACCCAGCCGGTGCTTGCTGCTCCAATCAGCAAAGAGCCTCTGTCGCTCTATATCGCAGCCACAGGACAAGTCGTCAGTACTGTGCTTATGGTCGAGTGGGAAGAAGAAGGAAAAGCTCTCAAAGTTCAGCGCCCAGTGTATTATTTGTCTGAAGTCTTGACTCCATCCAAGCAGAGATATCCTCATTATCAGAAGCTTGTGTATGGAATATACATGACCACAAAGAAGGTTGCTCATTATTTCTCTGATCATTCCATCACAGTCGTCAGCGACGCTCCACTATCAGAGATTTTGCACAACAGAGATGCAACTGGTCGAGTGGCCAAATGGGCGATTGAACTTCTCCCCCTTGATATCAAGTTTGAGGCAAAGAAAGCCATTAAGTCCCAGGCAATAGCAGATTTCCTCGCCGAGTGGATTGAACAGCAGCAGCCGACTGAAGTTCACTCGGAGCATTGGACCATGTTCTTTGATGGCTCTAAGATGTTGAATGGTTCCGGTGCTGGGGTCGTCCTGGTTTCCCCCAGAGGAGATAAGCTCAGATATGTGCTCCAGATTCACTTTGATTCCTCCAACAATGAGGCAGAATATGAGGCCCTCTTATATGGGTTGCGCATGGCCATTTCACTCGGCGTCCGTCGCCTGATGGTCTATGGCGACTCGGATTTAGTGGTCAACCAAGTGATGAAGGAGTGGGATGTGAGAAGCCCAGCCATGACTGGATACTGCAGTGCAGTGAGGAAGCTGGAAAAGAAGTTCGAGGGGTTGGAGCTCCATCATATACCCCGACTGAAAAATCAAGCAGCTGATGATCTAGCAAAGATAGGTTCCAAGAGAGAAGCCATTCCGAGTGGTGTGTTCTTGGAGCATGTACACACTCCGTCAGTCAAAGAAGATCCTTTCACCGAAGAAGCTCCACAGCCCAAGAGTGCCACAGATCCGACTGAGGTTGAAGTCCCAGCAATGGTCGACTTGGTCATGGAGATCTTGGTGGTCATTCCCGATTGGACAGTTCCATATATCGCGTATATCCTGAGAAGAGAGCTCCCGGAGGATGAGGAAGAGGCTCGACAGATCGTCCGCCGATCTAAGGCCTTTACCATAATCAAAGGACAGTTATACAGAGAAAGCGCGACTGGAGTCGGTCAGAAGTGCATAACACCGGAAGAAGGTCGAATCATCCTTAATGATATTCACTCGGGGACCTGTGGTCACCACGCGTCCTCTCGGACCATCGTGGCCAAAGCATACCGAGCCGGATTTTACTGGCCAAAGGCGAATGAGATGGCAAAGGAGATAGTGGATAAGTGCGAGGGATGTCAGTTTTACTCGAATATGTCGCACAAGCCTGCATCAGCCCTGAAGACCATTCCACTCGTCTGGCCTTTCGCAGTATGGGGGTTGGACATGGTCGGTCCTTTGAGAACAGGGCGAAGTGGCTTCACGCATGTACTGGTGGCAGTCGACAAGTTCACCAAGTGGATTGAGGCTAAACCAATCAAGAACCTTGACGCTGGTACTGCTGTTAGCTTCATCAGGGAACTAATATTCAGATATGGAGTCCCGCACAGCATCATTACGGATAATGGGTCAAACTTTGACTCGGAGGAATTCAGAGATTTCTGTAACTCTCAGGGCACACAGGTCGACTACGCTTCAGTCGCCCATCCGCAGTCGAATGGGCAAGCAGAGCGAGCCAATGGCCTGATTCTCAAGGGATTGAAACCCCGACTGATGCGTGATCTCAAGCATGCAGCTGGAGCTTGGGTCGACGAACTTCCCTCAGTGCTTTGGGGACTGTGGACCACACCTAATCGGTCGACCGGAAGAACTCCATTCTTCTTGGTCTACGGAGCTGAAGCAGTCTTGCCGAGTGATCTTCTCCACAATGCTCCTCGAGTTGAAATCTACAACGAAGCAGAAGCTGAACAAGCACGGCAGGACGCAGTCGACCTTTTAGAGGAAGAAAGGGAGATGGCTCTGATCCGCTCGACCATCTACCAACAAGATTTGTGTCATTTCCACGCTAGAAATGTGAGAGGTCGAGCCTTCCAGGAAGGAGATTTGGTTCTCCGAGTGGATCAGCACAAACCACACAAGCTTGCTCCCTCTTGGGAAGGTCCCTTCATTGTCACCAAGGTTCTCCACAACGGGGCGTACCATCTTTACAACGTCGAGCATAATATCGACGAGCCCCGAGCTTGGAACACGGAACTACTCCGCCCATTTTACACTTAAGTTTTATCACTCGGATGAGTTGCAATAAAGTACTCCTGTAGTTCATGGACCTCAAAATAATAGTGTCATAGTTCCTCCATAATTTTTGTCACTTTTCATTTTGTCTAATAAAATTTCCCCTCGGTGGGTGACTTAGCCGCGAATCCGTTCCGCCTAAGTTTGTAAAAAATCCTACTGAGTGGTGAGCCAGACTCCCACTCGGAGGCTTAGCTGCGAATCCGTTTCGCCTAAGTTATAAAAATCCTACCGAGTGAAGAGCAAACCTCTCACTCGGGGGCTTAGCTGCAGTCCAAGTACTCGCCTAAGTAATCAAAAATCCTACCGAGTGAAGAGCAAACCTCTCACTCAGAGGCTTAGCTGCAGTCCAAGTACTCGCCTAAGTAATCAAAAATCCTACCGAGTGAAGAGCAAACCTCTCACTCGGGGGCTTAGCTGCAGTCCAAGTACTCGCCTAAGTAATCAAAAATCCTACCGAGTGAAGAGCAAACCTCTCACTCGGGGGCTTAGCTGCAGTCCAAGTACTCGCCTAAGTTATAAAAATCCTACCGAGTGGTAAGCCAGACTTCCACTCGGAGGCTTAGCTGCAGTCCAAGTACTCGCCTAAGTAATCAAAAATCCTGCCGAGTGGTAAGCCAGACTTCCACTCGGAGGCTTAGCTGCAGTCCAAGTACTCACCTAAGTTATAAAAATCCTACCGAGTGAAGAGCAAACCTCTCACTCGGAGGCTTAGCTGCAGCCCGGTGCTAGCCTAAGTTATCAAAATCCTTCCGAGTGAAGAGCAAACCTCTCACTCGGGGGCTTAGCTGCAGCCCAGTGCTAGCCTAAGTTATCAAAATCCTACCGAGTGAAGAGAAAACCTCTCACTTGGGGGCTTAGCTGCGGTCCAAGTACTCGCCCAAGTTATAAAAATCCTACCGAGTGATAAGCCAGACTTCCACTCGGAGGCTTAGCCGCAGCCCAGTGCTCGCCTAAGTGGACTAAGGAATAAGTCGATTGCAATAAAGACGCCCTGCTTTGAACCTGCAAAAGACATTTCGAGCCAAAAGCAATCATATTCAAGCACCAAATTCAAGTTCGAATCGATATCTAAAGGAACCGAAAGTGCTCAGGCGCTAAGCCCGTTAAGGTTTATCAGTTACAATTCCACTCGGCATACCGAGGCAAATTTAAAGCGTCGAGCTTAGAAGAAGTTTTTTACCCCTCCTGCGGAGGGCTGGAAGGTGCAACAAACTCATCAAGATCAATTCCGTCTGCGATCCGAGTGGCAGCCGCAAGGAAAGTTTCCATAAAGGACCTGAAGTCGTGTTTCTTGGTGTTGGCCACCCGGAGGGCCGCCAGCTTCTCTTCTCGCGCATCTTTGCAGTGGACTCGGGCCAGACACAGAGCAACATCTGCACCGCACCGAGCCGAGGACTTCTTCCACTCCTGCACTCGACCAGTGATCGTGTTCAAGCGAGCCATCAGCGACTCAAGGTCATTCCGAAGTGTCTCCCCGGGCCACAGCGTCGAGTCGATGCGAGATGTGGCGACCTTCAGCCTTGCAAGATAGTCCACGGCAGCTGCAACACGGGACTCCAGTCGGAAAACATTCATGGCAACTTCGTCGTTCACCGGAGAATTGACGGGGTCGAGGTTTGGTTCCAGCCGGCTAATTTCTTCTTCGAAGTTTTGACAAAATTCTACAAGGACGATCACCGAGTCAAGGTGATGGTCGAATGGAAAAACCACGATTGGAAATAATTGCCTAGCATAGAGGTTTACCTTCAAGCATAAGAAACAGCTTCTTGGCAAGACCACTCAGGAAGGCCTCCAGATCATTTGTCTTCCCAGTCAGCTTACTGACTTGGTCGGTCAGGGCAGCTTTATCAGTTTTCAGTCGACTGACCTCCTTGTTGGCGATCCCAAGAGCAGCTTTCAGATTGGTATTGTCTTGTTCAAGCTTGGTGACTGAAGCTAACTTCTCGTCAGCAAGCTTGATCTTCTCAGCTAGTTCAAGGTCTTTTTTTTGTTGGGCCTCCCTTACCTTACCTGCAAGTTACAGCAAGATCAGATTTTGAAACAAACAAAGGAGAAGATCAGTCGTCAAGGTCTCACCAAACATACCTTCGGTCTCCTCCTTTGCCTTCGTCAGTTTCTCCTGAACCAGCTTCAAATTCAGCTCGAGCTGAACGTGCTTGTTTTCCAGCTCAGAGTAGCGAGCCACAAGATCACAGGAGTTCTGCGAAGAACCAATCGACTAAATGTCAAATATAATTCACTTCCGAGTGAAAAAGGAAAAATCACACGTTTCTAAGACTACAGCCGAATACAAGCATTCGACCGTAGTCTCGGGGACTACACCCAGTGGGTGCACTCAGCGTGCCCCCACTAATCCTATCGAAGATAGAGTCGACCAGTCGACCTCAAAAAAAAAAGAGAGATGTATTCTTTAAGACTGTAATCGACTGCAAGCAGTCGACCACAGTCTCGGGGACTACACCCAGTGGGTGCACTCAGCGTGCCCCCACCGGTTTGCGAAATCCATTCGACATAGTCGAATGACGCAAAGACTTAAATTATAAAACCTAAAGCCGACTGCCAGCAGTCGACCTTAGCCTTGGGGACTACACCCAGTGGGTGCACTCAGCGTGCCCCCACTAATCCTATTGAAGACAGAGTCGACCAGTCGACCAGTTTGCGAAATCCAGTCGACATAGTTGAATGACGCAAAGACTGAAATTATAAAGCCTAAGGCCGACTGCCAGCAGTCGACCTTAGCCTTGGGGACTACATCCAGCGGGTGCACTCAACGTGCCCCCGCTAACACGAAGTCTAAGTCGACACACCCACTGGGTGACTACTATAAATTCTGGAAAGAAAAGTTTTTGATAGCATATCCTAATAGAACAGGCGGTGGTCGACTGACCTGAACATTGCTTTGAAGGGCGGAACTGGCATCGTAAGCTGCCTGGCTCGCATCCCGGATGGTCCTTAACTGCTCCATCATGATCCCTGCCTGGCGTATCGCCTCCTTCGGCGCGCCAGCTTGGTCCTCTGGGACGTGGTGCGTCGTGAAGAGGGAGGACTGCTGAGCACTCGTCAGTGGATCTGCGAAGGACACAGTGTGTCGAGTAGTATTCTCTTCCTCCACAATCAGAGTCTCAGGCGCCGTCACATCCTGGGGCACCCTGCTGGCAGACGCTTTCCTACTCTTTCTGCGCTTCAGCGGTTCCTCATCCTCATCATCATCAGGGAGAGTGATAACAACATTGGGTGGAGCTACAGAGAAGAATCAGGATTAGAGATCATGAGTCAGTCGACTAAAAACGGCGTTAAGATTATAGTACCTGGTTTTGAGGTTGCTGCATCCTCCATCTCATGGTCATCAGCCCGGGCTGAGGTCTCAGAAGTAGCAGCACTGCAACTCCAAAGAATCAGTCGACTAACTTCAGCGTCAACCAGAGACAAGGTTCACACAAAATAAGAAGACTTAAGCAGCATGATTACCCTGATATGGTGGGGATGGACACCTTCATCTTCGGCAGGAGCTTGGTCGGCTTCGACGGAGCCGCCCGGGGCTGCTTCGGCGCCTTTTCAGTCGGCGGCGGAGAGGTAGTCCGAGGGCGCTTGGTCGACTGTGAAACGGTCGCAACCCCCTTGCCACGTTCAGTCTAAGGGTCGAGGACAAGCTTTGACCGCCTTTCTGAGCGCGGTGGTACGACCTCCTCCTCCTCTTCTTCCTCGTCTTCAGCGTCATCTTCATCACCGTCATCGTCGTCATTGTCATCATCATCCTCAGCAACGTTCGAGTCCCATTCCTCCTCCTCCTGGCTCTCGCCCCCACTCGCCTCACCCTCCTCAGTCGGAGCCTGTGCTCCATTGGGCATCGAGTACAGCTCGGTGAGGGCCTGACAGACATCAAGACAAGGATCAATCGACCAATTGGCAGAATAAACAGAAATGAATATGACAAGAACACAGTGGAGAGCAGAGCAGGCATACCTTGTTTGGATCACTGTTGTGGTTGAGTGGAGGAATCCTTCTGGCTCCGCGTGGGTTATCCTTGTTTCCGGTAACGGCGGCCATCCATCTTTCCAGAGTGACATCGTCGACTGCTTCTGGATGGACTCGAGTCTCGTCTTCAGTCCCACAGTACAACCACATGCAGTGGCTCCGGAACTGAAGGGGCTGGATACGACGCCTAAGGAAAACCTCCAGGAGATCCATGCCCGTCACTCCCTCCCGAACCAACTGTACCACGCGCTCCATCAACATCTTCACGTCAGCTTTCTCCTCCGGAATCAACTTCAGAGAGGAGGGCTTGTTCACTCGGTCCATGGTAAACTAAGGGAGTCCACTCGACTGCCCCGGCGTCGACTGATCCTGGCAGTAGAACCAGGTCGACTGCCAGCCTCTGACTGACTCAGGAAAAGTCATGGCTGGGAAGGTGCTCTTATTCCTCACCTGGATCCCCAGGCCCCCACACATTTGGACGACTCGGGTTCTTTCGTCGCCTGGGCTCGCCTTCTTCACGGTCTGAGAGCGACACGTGAATATATGCTTGAACAATCCCCAGTGCGGTCGACAGCCCAGAAAACCCTCACACATGGACACGAACGCGGCAAGATAGGCGATAGAATTTGGGGTAAAGTGGTGGAGCTGCGCTCCAAAGAAGTTCAAGAAACCACGGAAGAATATACTCGGCGGCAAAGAAAATCCACGGTCGACATGGGTAGCCAAGAGCACGCACTCACCCTCTTCTGGCTGGGGCTGCCACTCCTTCCCCGGAAGCCTCGCAGCTCCATGAGGGATCAGACCCTCGTTGGCCATGTCGAGGAGATCTTTCTCCGTGATGGTCGACTGGATCCAATCTCCTTGGACCCAGCCCTTCGGCAGGCGGGATCTAGACGAAGACCCGCCGCGGCTGGTGGATCTCCCCTTCGCCTTTTCCGTCGCCGACGCCTTCTTCGCGCGTTCCAGCGCCGTCGTCTTCTCCTTGGCCATGGTTGCCGGTGAGACGCGCGAGGAGAAGTTGTGCGGAGGCGAGAGCGAGCGCGCTGGACGGAGACAAAGGGAGCAGAGAAAGAGAATGCTGAAGCACTGTACAAAAAACCCTCGCCGGGCGTATTTATAAGGTCCCTCCCGAGTGGATGACAGGTGGGCCCGGTCGATCTAATCATATCCAGGAACAGTTATGCAGGCGGGATACGTGGCGAAGAAAGCGGCGCGGAGATCAAGGCATCTATGTCCCGTCCCATCCGAACGCCGCGGTCCGCTCCGCTTCGCGCGCTTCCCCAAATTTCGCATCCCGCGGAATCCGCGAAAGGCAGACCGGTCTGTCAGACGCAGGATTTCCTGCGATCCGTCGCTCGGAAATCGTCGAAGCCCGAAAGATCACTCGATGAAAGAAGAGAATGGATCGAGTCGACTGAAGACAAGTTGCTCACTACCAACGAAGAGATTCTTTGGTCCAGAACAACGCACGACCAGTGTGCAAAAGTTAATCGGAAACAACATCAACTCCTTCCTCACTCGAAGCCTCAATCCATTCGGGGGCTAATGATGGGGTCATGTACCTAGGGTAGGGTCACTGACCTGATCTAAGTACCCTGCCCAAAGACACCCTTAGAAGAGGTCACCTTCCAGTCGACCAACGAGGGACTCACTCGACTGACTTGAAGGACTCGACCACGAAGACTCACTCGACCACCAGAAGGTCAAGAGGCACTCTGCACTGCAACGGCCTGTAATTAAGTAGACTTTATGATAGTAAAGACACTTTATGTGAGGCGTTACCAGTAACGCCCCAGACTTAACTCACCTTAAACCCTCTCCTACGTGGGCTGGCTGGGGTCCTGGCGCACTCTATATAAGCCACCCCCTCCACAGGTAGAGGGGTTCGGCACCCTGTAACTCATATACATATAATCCACTCGACTGCCTCTGGGCTCCGAGACGTAGGGCTTTTACTTCCTCCGAGAAGGGCCTGAACTCGTACATCCCCTGTGTTTACAACCTCTCCATAGCTAGGACCTTGCCTCTCCATACCTACCCCCCACTCTACTGTCAGGCTTAGAACCACGACACATGGTTCAAGTTTCCTTCAAGATCGGAGCATATGAAGACACTATGGAGTGTGATGTCGTTCCTATGTCCGTTTGCCACCTCCTACTTGGACGACCTTGGCAATTTGACCGTGGCGTCATGCACAATGGGCGAACTAATCACTATACTTTCAAGATGAAAGGAAAGGAGTACATGCTACGACCTATGTCACCAAGCCAAGTGATCGATGACAAACAAACAACCACCCATCGTGGAGAGAATAGTGAGAGAGGGAACCACCAAAATGAGAGTGAGAGCCACAAGCCCAAATTGAGTGCCTCCACGATGAGCGAAAACAAAAACTTAGTGCTATTCGCTACAAAAATTGAGATGAGAGAAGTGTGTGAGAACCCATCAAGTGTTATGCACTATGTCCTTTTGTGCAAGGATGAAGTGACAAGGACTAACAGCACTCACAATCTAACTTTAGTGTTGTCTTCTCTATTGCTGGAATTCCAAGATGTATTCCCCGACGAGCTACCTCCGGCCCTACCTCCCCTTCAAGGCATCGAACATCGCATCGACTTCATCCCTGGAGCACCACTTCCTAACAAGGCACCATACCAAGTCAACCCCGACGAAACCAAGGAGATCCAACGGCAAGTACAACAACTCATCGACAATGGCCATGTACGAGAAAGCTTGAGGCCATGTGTCGTCCCGGTAATCCTTGTTCCCAAGAAAGACGGTACATATCACATGTGTTCTGATTGTTGTCCTATCAATGCTATCACCGTTCGTTATTGTTACCACATTCCACGCCTTGATGATATGATAGATGATCTTAGCAGAGCCACAATTTTCTCTAAATTTGATGTTAAAAGTGGCTACTATCAAATACGCATCCAAGAAGGTGATGAATGCAAAGCCACTTTCAAAACCATGTTTGGCTTGTATGACTGGTCGCTCATGCCTATGGTCTTATCTGAAGCACCCGACACCTTTATGTGTGTGATGCATTTTTGTTCTCCATCCCTACATTGGCGTATTCGTTGTGGTCTACTTTGACGATATTCTTGTATTTAGCAAATCTCTCAAAGATCATGTCACCCTTAGAAAAGAGCGCCTTTATGCTAATATGGAGAAATGCCTTTTTGGTATTGATAAGATTGCTTTCTTGGGTTTTGTTGTGTCTTCTTAGGGTGTTCATGTAGATGAATCTAAGATCAATTCTATTAAAACTTGGCCATAACCAACCAACTTGCAACAAGTGCGTAGTTTTCTTGGCTTAGCCGGTTTCTATTGTAGATTTGTGAAGGATTTAGGCGCCATCGCTTTACCATTACATGCCTTGATTAAGAAAATTTCACCATTTGTTTAGGACCATCTCAAGATACCGCATTCAACGAGATTAAGAATTTTCTTATGCATGCCCCTTTGCTTGCATTACCCAACTACGATAAACCATTTGAGATCCATTGCGATGCTAGTGGGTACGACATAGGAGGTGTGTTAATGCAAGAGAAGTTCCCATCACTAACTTTAGTGAAAAACTTTCCGAAGAGCAACTTAACTACCCCATATATGACAAAGAGCTTTATGGTTTAGTGCGAGTCTTGCATGTTTGGGAGCATTATCTCCACGCTCATGAGTTCATTCTTCACACGGATCATGAAACACTTAAGTATCTTCCTATGTACATTTGCCATCCCCTACTTGGACGACCTTAGCCATTTGACTATGGCGTCATCCACAACAGGCGAACCAATCACTATACTTTCAAGATGAAAGGAAAGGAGTACGTGCTACGACCTATGTCACCAAGCCAAGTGATCGCTGACAAACAAACAACCACCCATCATGGAGAGAATAGTGAGAGAGCGAACCACAAAAAAGAGAGTGGGAGCCACAAGCCCAAATTGAGTGCCTCCACAATGAGCAATAAGAAAAACTTAGTGCTATTCGCTACCAAAAGTGAGATGAGAGAAGTGTGTGATAACCCATCAAGTGTTATGCACTATGTCCTTTCGTGCAAGTATGAAGTGACAAGGACTAAAACCACTCACAATCTACCTTTAGTGTTTGTTGTCTTCTCTATTGCAGGAATTCCAAGATGTATTCCCCAACGAGCTACCTCTGAGTCTACCTTCACTTCGAGGCATCAAACATCACATCGACCTCATCCCTGGCGCACCTCTTCCTAACAAGGCACCATACCATGTCAACCCTAAGGAAACCATGGGATCCAATGGCAAGTACAACAACTGTCGACAACTGCCATGTACGAGAAAGCTTGAGCCCATGTGCCGTCCCGGTAATCCTTGTTCCCAAGAAAGACGACACATATCGCATGTGTTTCGATTGTCGTCCTATAAATGCTATCACCGTTCGTTCTCGTTACACTATTCCATGCTTTGATGATATGCTAGATGCGCTTAGCGGAGGCACAATTTTCTCTAAAATTGATCTTAAAAGTGGCTGTTATCAAAATGCATCAAGGAAGGTGATGAATGGAAAACCGCTCTCAAAACCAAGTTTGGCTTGTATGAATGGTTGGTCATGCCTATGGGCTTATCCGAAGCACCACCTTTATGCGTGTGATGCATTTTGTTCTCCGTCCCTACATTGGCGTATTTGTTGTGGTCTACATTGACGATATTCTTTTATTTAGCAAATCTCTCAAAGATCATGTCATCAATCTTAGAACCGTTTTGCAAACTCATAGAAAAGAGCGCCTTTACGCTAATATGGACAAATGCCTTTTTTGGTGTTGATAAGCTTGTTTTCTTGGGTTTCGTTGTGTCTTCTAAGGGTGTTCATGTAGATGAATCTAAGATCAATGCTATTAAAACTAAGCCACAACCAATGAACTTGCAACAAGTGCGTAATATTCTTGGCTTAGCCGGTTTCTATAGTAGATTTGTGAAGGATTTTAGCACCATTGCTTTCCCTTTACATGCCTTGAGTAAGAAAAATGCACCATTTGTTTGGGGACCATCTCAAGATACCGCATTGAATGAGCTTAAGAATTTGCTTACACATGCCGCTTTGCTTTCATTACCCAACTTTGATAAACCATTTGAGATCCATTGTGATGCTAGTGGGTACGGCATAGGTGGTGTGTTAATGCAAGAGAAGCGCCCCATCTCTTACTTTAGTGAAAAACTTTCCGGAGCGGAACTTAACTACCCCATCTATGACAAAGAGCTTTATGCTTTAGTGAGAGTCTTGCATGTTTGGGAGCATTATCTCCTCCCTCATGAGTTCATTCTTCACACGGATCATGAAACACTTAAGTGTCTTAAGGGTCAAACTAAGCTGAACAAGCGTCATGCTTAGTGGAGTGAATTCATTAGGCCTTTTCCTTATTTCGTCAAGTATATCGAAGGCAAAGAGAATGTTGTGGCAGATGCGATTTCCCGTAGATGCATGCTTGTTACCAAACTTGAATTACATGTCATTGGATTTGCGCACATAAAAGACTTGTATGTGCATGATCCTACTTTTGCTATTCCATATGCCAAATGTTTGATGATACGTCTTGCGAACGCTATTACATCAAAGATGATTATCTAATGAGAGCTAACAAACTATGTATCCCCGAGTCTTCTCTTTGTTTGTTACTTCTGCAAGAGGCTCATGGAGGAGGACTTATGGGACACTCTGGACGCGACAAGACATTTGCTACGCTCTCCAAGAACTACTTTTGGCCCAAGATGTTCCACGACGTCTCAGGCTTCACCAACTGTTCTTCTACATGTCATAAAGCAAAGTCTAAAGCTCAATCCCATGGTCTCCATATGACACTTCCTATTCTGTATCACCCATGGGATGATATTAGTACGGACTTTGTGCTTGTGTTTTCCTAGAACTAGGAATGGCAAAGATTCCATGTATGTTGTTGTGGACCGGTTCTCTAAAATGACTAATTTCATCCCATGCAACAAGATAGACGATGCTTCACATGTTGCAAATCTTTTTTGTAGGGAAATCTTGCGCCTACACGGAGTGCCCAAGACTATCATATCGGACCGTGACGTCAAGTTCCTTAGCTACTTCTAGAAGACACTATGCGCCAAACTCGGAATCAAGCTCTTGTTATCTTTGGCATACCTCCCACACACCGACGACCCAATGGAGGTCAAAAACCGGACGCTATCTACTCTCCTCTGCGTGTTGATCAAGAAGAACATCAAGCAGTTGGAAGAATGTCTACCCATCACCGAGTACACCTACAACCGTGCAAGACATTCGGCTACTGGCAAGTCCCCCTTCGAGGTTGTCTAGGGCTTCAACCCGTTGTCCCCATTGGACATTCTACCCCTACCACTACAAGAGCACATCAACATGGACGCGAGCGCTAGAGCAAGCTATCTCAAGAAGGTGCATGAAGATACAAGGAACACCATCGAGCGCCAAGTACAATGCCTCGCGACCAAGATCAACTTCAACAAGCATCCCATGATATTAAACAATGGAGATCTTGTGTGGCGACACCTTCGCAAGGACCATTCCCAACGAACGCAAGTCCAAGCTTCTACCACAAGCCAATGGACCCTTCAAGGTGCTTGAGTGCTACAACAACAATGCCTACAAAATTGACATACCACGCAACAAGTACTCATTTAAAGATATCTTCAACATCAAATATCTCTCTCCCTACCATGGTGATGAGGCTTTCAATCCATGGTCGAATTTTCCCTAAGGGGATGGGGAGATGATGCGGAGCATCCTACGGCCATCCCATGGACCTACCATCATCTCATAAAGTGCCAAGAGGACCAATGACACGAGCATGAGCTAGAACTCTCGAGACCGAGGTGACATATCTCCTTAGTGATATTCCATATGACCCACTCGAGAAATGGCTACTACCTTTCGGAATGTTATGCATGATCAGGTATCAAGAGGACCCTACCGAGGATGCACGTGAAGACGGACAAGTCCACAAGTACAAGGATGAAGAGGAACGATGGAAGGAATTGAGGAAGCCCCCGGGACCCAGACATCTAGCCCCAAGCCCAGGACATCCGGCCTCTAGAGCATCATCCTCAGCTACTGCCCAACAACCGAAGCTACAGGGTCCAGACATCTGGCCCAGGCCCCGGACATCCGGCCCGACACCAGCCTAGAAATCTGGTGCGCTTCACAGAACCTCATCGAAGCCAGCCCCGCCAGCCTGGACATCCTATCCCACGCCTAGACATCCGACACCTTGGGAAGGCCCGGACATCCGGCCCAACGCTCAGATGTCCGGCTCCGCCTGTCCGCACATAGTAAAGGGCCAAGGCCCATGCATCCCTTCGGCCCCTAGACTATATATACTCCTTCTCCTCCTTTTTTCTAGGATTAGCAATGTGATAGCACATTTTGGAGATAGAGCTTTGCTCATCCACTTGATACTTTCTCCTTTAGAGACCGCGGCCTCTTCGGAGAGGATCCCCAAGTGGATTCAAGACCCCTCATGGGAAGACCCCTCAAGACCTCCTCACAGAGCAGAACTATCGCCTCTTGTATCGTCCTTTATTGCGTTTGGATCTTGTATCATTCTTTATGTTCGTGGATCTAGAACACGTTTGATTGTTTCTGTTGATTTGAGTGTTTCCCCTCGTGTTTCGCCTTGTGTTCTTCGTGTTCTTCATAGGATACCTTCCATTTCGTGAAAGATCGGCCTTAGGGTTTCCACCCTTCATCAGTCCACTACTGGGACAAGAGCATCACCATCACCTTTGTTACCGTTTTCATTCCGCTCATGTGGTGTAGGTGAGGTGGCAAAGACCAAATGGTGGTCATCTTCATAGTGATGGAACCATGTGGGGGGTGCATCATATCACACCATGGCCATTGTCTTGTCCAATGGAAGGACAAAGTCGTTGAGAATCGGTGCGTCGTCATATATGGGAGCTAGCACCAAATGAGAAGACACAATAGAGGTCGAGGTTAAGTCATTAGCAATCATAGTGGCCTCGCATGCCCTATCAACTATCACACTCTCTCTATGTGGTGGCTCACTCACTTCCTCAAGGTAGGTGCACTCAAAGTCACATATGGTGGAGTCACTCATCTCACTCAAGTGGTGGGAATTGTGCCTCTCCTCACATGGGAATAGAGGCGAAGGTGTCCCATCTTTCGATGAGATGGTTGCTATCATTTATGGTTGAGTAGACTTTGATGATCCGAGTACGAACGTGCGAGGACGTCACACCTTAGCAATCACTAAACCAACTCCCAAAGGTTATTGACCACGCGGGAGCACGATCAACCTGGCCACAAGGGTCTATTTCCTGCAAGCAAACGAAAAACAAGCAAGAAACTGAAATTGCAATCTCGATATTGCGAATAAAAGAGGAAATCTTTATTGATCAAGTGGGGTTCTATGACACCTTGGTCTGGTCGTTGAACACAAACGAAGTACGCGAAGTTGCAGCAATGGCGAACTTTTAATCTAAACAAAATCGAAAGCCTAGACAACGCCCTAAGGGCAGTATATATGGAGGAATAGGGGGGGATTTCGTGGCCCTTGATGAAGGGGTTCAAAACCAACCCTATCTTTTGTTTTCCCACACATACACACTCGAAAAACAACCTATACTTATGTATTTCAAAATTACATGGGGATGGCCCAATAATAAGGTGATGCAGCACCTATAATAGACTCCAGACGAAATTTGTTAAGTGGCATCTTGTATATTTCATCCAAGACTTCATGCACTCATCACGGTGGCTACAAAGTCCTGAAATCATCACTTGAAACTCCGTTCTTGTTTCCCTTGCGCATGCCATCATCTCCATGCTTGTTCTTGCTCCAATGTTCATCCTTATCCAAGCTAGGCCCTTCATTTGTAAGCAAAACAAATGTATCCAATTTAGGCAGCATCATATTCTCATGAACATTAGAATCATTACCAAGAAACGAAAGTACTAGTAATTTAATTGGCAGGCACGAGCTCTAGTAATTGGTCCAGTATGTATAGTAGCAGGGGATGTGGGTGTAACAATGGTATGGATGTCCTCATCATCCTCCCCTTCTTGAAATGAAGTCATCCTCGACGGAAGCTCATCTTCCTCACCCAAATAAGGCTTCAAATCTGCAATGTTGAAAGTGGGACTAACCCCAAAATCATTAGGTAGCTCAATTTTATATGCATTATCATTTATTTTCTCTAACACCTTAAAAGTACCATTTGCACGTGGCATTAGCTTTGACTTGCGCAAATCAGGAAATCTATCCTTACGCAAATGTAACCAAACAAGATCTCCAGGTGCAAAACAACATGTTTTCTACCCTTATCTCCAGCAAGTTTATATTTAGCATTCATACACTCAATGTTTTCCTTAGTTAACACATGCATTTTCAAAATCAATTCAACATGTTGTTTAGCATCAAAATTAACCTTCTCTGAAGATGGAAGAGGCAACAAATCAATAGGTGCGAGGTAGGAAATCATACACAATTTCAAAAAGGCACATCTTAGTAGTAGAATGCAATGAACGATTATAAGCAAATTCAATATGAGGCAAGCATTCTTCCCACATTTTCTTATTATTCTTCAAAACAGCCCTAAGCATAATAGACAATGTTCTATTTACAACTTCAGTTTGTCCATCAGTTTGGGGGTGACAAGTAGTAGTAAAAAGCAGTTTAGTCCCCAACTTAGCCCATAAACATCTCCAAAAGTGGTTAAGAAATTTAGTATCACGATATGAAACAATAGTATTTGGCACACCATGCAAGCGAATAATTTCACGAAAGAACAAATCAGCAACATTAATAGCATCAACGCTTTTATGACATGGTATAAAGTGTGCCATTTTCGAGAATCTATCCACGACAACAAATATGCTATCCTTCCCCTTCTTTGTTCGAGGTAAACCTAAAACAAAGTCCATAGATATATCCTCCCAAGGAACACTAGGTACAGGCAAAGGCATATATAAACCATGAGGATTGAGTTGTGACATAGCTTTCGGACATGTAGTGCAGCGAGAAACAAAATGCTCAACATCCTATCTCATCTTTGGCCAAAAGAAATTTGTAGGAAGTATATCCTCTGTCTTCTTCATGCCAAAGTGTCCCATTAATCCTCCTCCATGCGCCTCCTACAACAATAAAAGATGAACGGAGCTAGCTAGAATGCATAACTTGTTAGCACGGAACACAAATCCATCATTAACGACGAACTTGTTACACGTTATTCCTTCTTTAAAATTCTGCATTACATCTTTAAAATCAACATGATGCACATATTAATCTTTGATGGTCTCCAAACCAAATATTTTGAAGTCAAGTTGTGAAAGCATAGTATAGCGACGAGGTAATGCATCAGCAATAACTTTTTCTTTACCCTTCTTTTGTTTAATGACATAAGGAAAAGTCTCAATGAATTCAACCCATTTAGCATGTCTACGATTTAGTTTAGCTTGACTTTTAATATGTTTCAACAATTCATGATCAGAATGTATAACAAATTCTTTGGGCCATAAATAATGTTGCCATATTTCTGAAGTCCGAACAAGAGCATATAATTCTTTATCATAAGTAGAATAATTCAGACTAGGCCCACTCACTTTTTCAGAAAAGTATGCAGCAGGTTTGCCATCTTGTAATAACACACCTCCTAATCGAATTCCGCTAGCATCACATTCAAGCTCAAAAGTCTTATTAAAATCAGGAAGTTGGAGTAAAGGAGCATGTGTCAACTTATCTTTCAATACCGTGAAGGCTTCTTCCTGTGCGGTACCCCAAACAAAAGGCACATCCTTCTTTGTAAGCTCATTGAGAGGTGCAACAATGGTGCTGAAATCTCCCATAAAATGCATATAGAATCCAGCGAGGCCAAGAAAACTCCTCACTTATGTGACCGTTTTGGGCTGCGGCCAACTCTCAATAGCTTCAATATTGGCTTTATCAACATCAATTTCCTATGGAGTAACAACATAGCCAAGAAAAGATACTCGGTCGGTGCAAAAGGTGCACTTCCCAAGGTTACCAAACAAACGTGTGTCACATAGAGCAATAAAAACATCACGTAAATATTCCAAATGTTCCTCCAAAGATCTGCTATAAATCAGTATATCATCAAAATAGACTACCACAAATTGTCGAATGAAAGCATGTAAAACTTCGTTCATTAATCTCATGAAAGTACTAGGTGCATTAGTTAACCCAAAAGGCATGACTAACCACTCATATAATCCAAACTTAATTCTAAATGCTGGTTTCCATTCATCTCCCAATTTCATACGAATTTGATGGTATCCTCTACATAAATTAACTTTGGAGAATATTGTAGAGTCACTCAATTCATCAAGCATGTCATCTAGCCTAGGAATAGGATGACGATAACGAATAGTAAGAGGAACAGCACACATATGTGGCATACCATCCTTTTTTGGCACTAGTATTATAGGAACATCACAAGGACTAAGAGATTCACGTATATAACCTTTGTCAAGTATCTCCTGTACTTGACGCATATTCTCCTTCGTCTCCTCTCGATTGGTATGGTATGGCACATGGTTAGGCAGCGAAGCACCGGGAATTAAGTCAATCTGATGCTCAATCCCACGAATAGGTAGTAATCCTGGTAGCACGTCTTGTGGAAATACGTCAGTGAACTCCTGCAAAATGTTAGTGACAGTAGGAGGCACAGAGGAAGGTACATCCACGAAAGAAAATAATGCCTGTCTGCGCACAAAAGCATAGCAAACAGATTTGCTGTAATCTAGATCATCAATATCAGATTTGGTGGCAAGTAAACCTGCACTTTTCAATTTAATTTCAGAAGCAACACTAGATGGTTTATTATTAGGCTTCATTTGTTGCTCAATTTCTTTTGCCACAATCTGATTTTCACTCTTATTTTTCTCCTGTTTTGCTTTATTAGCTCTATTAATATCATCTTTCAAAATGGAATCAGGAGTCATAGGAAGCAAAGTAATATTTTCATCCTTATGAATAGGAGTATACTAATTGTTTCTACCATGGTGTACAAATTTTTTATCAAATTTCCATGGTCTACCAAGTAATAAGGAACATGCTTGCATAGATACCACATCACAATAAACATAATCAGCATATGTAGAGATACTAAAATGCACACGAACAATAGATGTTACCTTAATCTTGCCACTGTTGTTGAACCATTGGATGTAGAAAGGATGTGGATGCGGTCTTCTGGTGAGACATAGCTTCTCCACCATCTCCATGAGAGCCAAGTTGTTGCAGCTCCTCCATCTATGATGACGCGAACAGAACGTTCCTTCACAACTCCCTTTGTATTGAACAAATTATGCCTCTGATTTTGCTCAGCTTGTGTGCCCTGCACACTCAAAACACGTTGAGTAACTAAACATTCATACCTGTCAGCGTCTTCAAGAGCCATGTATTGCGTCTCATGATTAGAATCATCTCCACTGTGTTCTTCACTTGTAATAAGAGCCAAAGTCTCCTCATCATAGTCACTAGCAGACTCATACCCTCCATCCTCAGTAGCAATCGTCACACGCTGAGATATGCATTCTCTCGCATAATGACCTCTTCCCTTACAACGACGACAAATAATATCACTTTGTGTGCCCTGTTGATGCCATGGAAGAAGAAGTGCTCTGGCAGGACCGACAGGTGTGCTCTTGGCAGATGGTGGTGGTTGTGCCTGGTTTCTTGTATCACCACTGGATGTAGCACCTGATGAAGGTGCTACTACACTGGAAGTAGAAGATGCACGCGATGTCCATGATGAAGGTCGACCTGCAGAAAAGTTAGTTCACACCAATGCTTGTCGATCATGCACTTCACGTTCAGCTTTACAAGCAAGATAGAATAAATGAGTGATATTATTATACTCCTTATAATGTAGTATGGTCTAAATCTCTCTATTTAATCCACCCATAAAACGTGCAAGCATAGCTTCATTCTCCTCAACAATACCACATCTAATCATGCCACTTTGTAATTCCTGATAATATTCTTCTACAGAATTTTTTCCTTGTCTTAAACGCTGCAATTTTTGAAGCAATTCATGTTGATAATATGGTGGAATCCAACGAGTACACATAGCAGTTTTCAAAGAAGCCCAAGTAGCTGGAATAGGATATAATCTACAATGTTCATACCACCAAACACATGCAAACTAGGGAAGGCACAAACAACAGCAACAACACGTCTTTCCTCAGGATATTGTAAAGATGTAAAATGTTGTTCAGTTTCTAACTTCCAAGTAAGATATATATCAAGAACATATCTACCCTCGAATGGTGGAATATTCAATTTTAATTTAGGAAGATGGTCATGATCTCGTACCTGAGGTGGTGCTGCAGCCCTACCGTTGCAATTATATGCCTGAGGTCGACTTGCTAGTGGTTACACTTAGTTTTGATTTTGATCAACCTCATCCTCGTAATAGTCCTCCACCTCTGCAGTAGCAGCAGGAGCTACAGAAGCATCAACAGTAGTAGCAGCGGCACCAGAATTTTGTCCAGGCTCAGGGGGAATGCGCAGTTCTCGTCCTACTTGATTTGGAAGGCAATGTTGTTGTTGTTGTTGTTGTTGTTGTTGTTGTTGTTGTTGTTGTTGTTGTTGTTGTTGTTGTTGTTGTTGTTGTTGTTGTTGTTGTTGTTGTTGTTGTTGTTGTTGTTGTTGTTGTTGTTGTTGTTGTTGTTGTTGTTGTTGTTGTTGTTGTTGTTGTTGTTGTTGTTATTGTTGTTGTTGTTGTTATTGTTGCTATAGAGGTGCGACAGGTGCAGCCAGCGGTGGTGGTGGAAGACGTGCGAACAATTCATTAAACTTGTTATCAAGCTTTGTTTCGAACGTCTTCTCAATGCCATCTATCTTATCCATGGCCTTTTCAAATCTGTTTAGCACATCTTGCACCTGTCCACTCATCATTTGCTAAAATTTATCATGTAGCTGTTTGTTCGTCATGTTATCCCAATCAGTCTCATCGGCTTGTGATCCTGCCATGGTTAGCAGCAATAGAAACACACAAGAATACACTACAAAAAAAGACACATCCATGACATTTTGGGCCGAATGAAATTTTTTTCTGTCATACATATGACACTTCTATGACGATAATTGTGACAAAACCCGGTATCATCATAGATGTGGTGGGCTCCTACTTCTATGACAAAAAATCATGACAGAAAATGGGCTTTTCGTCCTGGGCGGGCCGGAGACGTAGCTGCATGACATTCTTTGGGCCGCCCATGACGGAAAAACTATGGTAGAAGCGAGGGGGAGGAAAATTTCGGGGAGTTCCCGGTTACGGTGGGAGGTCGAGGGCCGAGCGATGTGCGTTTCTCTCGTACACGTACGCATGTGTGTGCGAGGCGTTGGCTCTAACTAAACCCGAGCGAGGCGTTGGGCTCTAACTGAACCCGAGCGATTGCACTGCAGGCTACGTGTTACTGAACCTGAGCGATCGATCGATGGCTGTTAACTGAACCCGATTGAGCGATTCCTTGGCTACTGCTGATAACTGAAGTCGATCGATGGGATGAACAGTGAGCGTTGCGGGGGGTTTGGATGAATAGTGAGCGGTGGCGTTGCCTCTAGATGAACAGGACCCGGTGGTGTGGTGGAGGGCTGGATGAACAATAGACGGTGGAGGGGTGCCCGTGGAGGGGTGGATGAACAGGACCCCGTGGTGTGGAGGGCAGGATGAACAGTAGACGGTGGAGGGGTGCCCGTGGAGGGGTGGTTGAATAGGACCCCGTGGTGTGGAGGGCTGGATGAACAGTAGACGGTGGAGGGGTGGTTGAACAATAGCCAGTGGAGTAGCACGCGGTGGAGGCTGGAGGAGGTCGACGGTGGATGAACAGTAGCTCATGGAGGGTGGAGGGGGCGATGGTGGAGATGAACAATATCCCGTGGAGTCCCGTTTTGCGGTAC
>NC_057803.1:282106228-282111903 GCF_018294505.1 Triticum aestivum | reverse complement strand
CCCCGTTTCGACCGTAGCGCTCCAACACAAGTTCGTTTCCTCCGTTTTGCGGTACGCCACACCCCTCCCGATCAATAGGACCCCCGTTTCGACCGTAGGAGGTCCGTTTCCTCTGTTTTGCGGTACGCCACACCCCTCCCAATCAACAGGACCCCCGTTTCGACCGTAGGAGGTCCGTTTCCTCCGTTTTGCGGTACGCCACACCCCTCTCGATCAACATGACCCCCGTTTCGACCGTAGGAGGTCCGTTTCCTCCATTGTGCGGTACGCCAGGCCACGTTTCCATCGCCTCTTCCGTCCAAGCCCTCCCTATGAACACAACCACGCATTCCGTTCCGACCCATGAACACGAGACGACGTTATTTCTCTGTTCCGACCCAGCCATGTACACGAGCCCTTGCCGTACGTATGCACGAGTAGGCGTTCGAGACCCCACCCGTATGTACACATATGTGGCCGTATTTTCTTTCTTGCACCCTGGCCGTTGTACGTACGTGTACATGCTACGTGCACGCCTCTACTATGACATGTGCACGCCTCTACCACAACACTTGCGTGCCTCTACATCGACCAGTATGTACGTACACGTTCGTGACCAGAATGTCAACACTACGTACGCTTCGACCAGGTGGATCCCGACTGTCAGGCACTTCCTTGCGTGCGAAGATGTAGCTTGTGGGTCCCAGCAGTCAGGGGGCCGAATCGTTTTGGTTTTTTTTTGCCCGGACGCACTTCCTTGCGTGCGAAGATGTAGCTGGTGGGTCCCTAGGGGGCGAATCGTTTTTTTGCCCGAACGCACTGCCTTGCGTGCGAAGGTGTAGCTGGTGGGTCCCAGCAGTCAGGGGGGAAACATTTTTTCGCAAAATACGGTGGCCTGTCTGGTGGGTCCCTGCTGTCAGGTGGAGGAATCATTATTTTCCACGTAATAAGGAGGCACTTCCTTGCTGCCGCCGTGGACCCAGCTGTCAGCCTCTCCACGTACAGTCCACGTTCAATGAAAGTTGTTCATTGACCACATTGACCACGCCGTGCCGAGAGCACCAGGGCGGTGGACGACGGCGAGGCCTAGGAAGGGGCCGACACAGAGGCAGGGAAGACTCGGCAGTTGTTTCCCACGTGGAGGGGAGTACGACTGTACGAGGGTTTACTGGTTTGTCTGCTGTCGCCGGAGAATAACAGCAGGTGTGGGTGAGTAGAGGGATGGCTAGGCCAGCGCTGGGAGTACGGTCGGGCGGTGAGGCCTGCGCGGCAGCACAGCCGACCGCGCGGAGGAGGGAGCAGGCAGTCCCGCCGGCGCTTGTTTGAGCGGCTGGAGCAGAAAGAGCAGAGATTGAAGAAGCACGACGGCCGTTGGATGGACATCCAACAGTCAGTGCTTGTGCGTCAACCTTTTTTTAGGAAAGCATCAAATCTGTGGAAAACAGCATACAACCCATCAGCCATTATTTCTAATAATTACAGCCCATTTGCTAATTCTTAAGGTTTTCTTTGGAGCCCATATTCTTTTTGTTAGCATTACAGCCCATATTGTGGCAACGGTTAAAAATTTATACGAAATTTTGCATATTTCGGTGCAGTCCGAACTGTTTTTAATCCCGAAATTTCGACTCACATTTAAACTGATTCTAAAAATAAATGTATATTAATATAAAATCCAACAAATTCTCCACGCATAAAAATTAATGTCATTTAAAATCTTGAAATGAAAAAAAAAGATATTTGAAACTAATTGCCGGTTTGATGTGTTTTAAAAATGTACAACCCATTTCTCATTACTGATGGGCCATTTTCTCGGCCAGCCGAATGAAAGCTCTCCTCGTCTTGAATGATTTGCAGCCCAACAGGCCTGACAAAGCGACTTACTTGGCAAATCACAAAAAACTGGGCTGTGGCCGTGGACCCAGCTGTCAGCCTCCCCACGTACAGTACTCTTCCGATGGAAGTCGTTCCTTGACCACGCCGTGCAGAGAGCACCACGGCGGTGGACGACGGCGAGGCCTAGGAAGGGGACGACGCGGCAGTGGAAGCCCGCGCGGAGAGGACTACGAGGGTTCACTGGTTCGGCTGCGGTGTGAGGCTGCCATCACCACACGGCCTGGCCGGAGGTGGGAATATTAAGGGGCGGTGAGGCCTCTGCGGCAGCATAGTCGGCCACGGGAGGCAGGAGCATGCGGCACAACCGGCGCTGCTTTGGGCGGCTGGAGCAAGAAGACCAGAGGTTGAAGAAGCACTACGACCGTTGGATGGACATCGTACGGTCACTGGAGCTAGAATCGTTCATATTGACTAAGTTGACAAACCCTTCGTCCCCGTCAACTTAGTAGGCCTACAAGTCAGCCTCCCAGCAAGGTGGGTCGACTTCCGATGGATGTCGTTCATTGACCACGTTGACCAGGCCGCGCCGAGAGCACCAGGGTGGTGGACGACGGTGAGGCCTAGGAAGGGAACGACACGGAGCTAGGGAATACTCGATAGTTGTTTCCCATGCAGAGGGGAGTACGACCGTACGAGGGTTTACTGGTTCATCTACCGTCGCTGGAGAATAACAGCAGGTGTGGGTGAGTAGAGGGATGGCTAGGCCAGTGATGGGAGTACGGTCGGGCGGTGAGGCCTGCGCGGCTGCACAACCGGCCGCGCGGAGGAGGGAGCAGGCAGTCCCGCCGGCGCTTGTTTGAGTGGCTTGAGCACGAAGAGCAGAGATTGAAGAAGCACGACAGCCATTGGATGGACATCCAACAGTCACTGCTCTCGTGTATTGACTAAGTTGACAGGGCGTTGCGTGTGCGTCAACCTTTTTTTTACGAAAGCATACGCGTCAACCTGTAGTAGGCGCACAAGTCAGCCTCAAATCTGTGGAAAACAGCATACATCCCATCTGCCATTATTTCTAATAATGTACAGCCCATTTGCTAATTCTTAAGAATTTTTTTGGAGCCCATCTTCTTTTTGTTAGCATCACACCACATATTGTGGCCATGGTTAAAAAGTATACGAAATTTTGCATATTTCAGTGCGGTCAACTGTTTTTAATCCAGAAATATCGATTCACATTCAAACTATTTTGAAAAATAATTTATATAAATATAAAATCCAAATAATTGTCCACGCATAAAAATCAATGGCATTTAAGATCTTGTAATGAAAAAAAATTGAAACTAATTCCCGGTTTGTTGTGTTTTAAAAATGTACAGCCCATTTATGGGCAAACCGAATGAAACTCTCCTCGTCTTGAAAGATTTGCAACCGAGCAGGGCCGATAAAGCAAGTAGGCCTTGTTTGGGTATGTCTTTAAAAAAATAGAACTGGGCTAGCCATTTTCAGCAAGAAAAAACACAACTGGGCTCATGATGTGGTAAACATAAATAAAACCCTAGCTAGACGGGCCACAGCCCCCGCACAGCCCCGTTGTTACCCTGATCCGTCGCTAAAACTAGTATAAATAACAACTGCTTGCTCCTCAAAAAAACTGCGCGACTTGCTGGGTCCCTGGTGTCAGCCGCTCGTAGTGTAATTCTCTTGTTTATTGACTACATTGACAATGGCGTGAGCCCCAGATGTCCAGCCTTTCCTATGAAAATTTAGAGCCCATTTGATGTGCTAGTTCGAAATAAGTTTGTGGGTGCTGGTGGGGGCTATTCACTTGGCTTCTGTAATGCACAGTGAGCTCAAGCAGCTGACCAGAGTGATGTTATTTCCCTTGGTTTGGATTTGTTATAATATTTCACTCTAAATTAAACGAATGGAAAGCCATTTTCCTTGTTTCAAAGAAAATATGACAGTCACAGCCGAGTTGAAAAGGGCAGGAACATCTAACTCCAGCTTACAAACTGTACAAAAGCACGAGGGTTAATTGTTCATCAGGTTTACAAAAAAACAGATTGAAAAGGGCAACAACATCTAACTCCAGCACTGTTTTCGGCAGTCATAGTCAAATGGATCGGTCAGGTCCACAGAATGAACATCCTGGGTCGTAAAATTTACTGGATTATGACCACAATATGTTGTAAATAGAAGCCCGGCATGTTCACAAGCTCTTTTGCCCACCTGAAACTCCTTTTTTTGCTCTTCGACATACCCATCCGTCAAAACCATGCTGCTGATAAACTTAAGCCTGATGGACAATAGTAACCTCGCATTCAGCAGGAAGAATGTGACAAATCTTGTGTTATTGTTCTAGCGTTATTGTCTTCAATCGAATCTCATGAGAAGTGAGAAAATCTCAATTGGTTATAACTTTCTTACCTTCCTGTTGCCTAAATAGACATGAAGATTGAAAACAGTTAAGGTCTAAAAGAAGAGTGTCAAAAGAGCAACAGCTGAACGGTTAATTCTAGTACACTATATTCGGGCTTCCAATGTGCGTGAAATTATCACCTTTATATACAACTTCTCCAGACATGGAAAGCATTGCAGCAAGCCAATAATCTTGTTCAGATCAAAACTATTCATTTGGATATATAAGATCTTGATAGAATCTAGCACCATTGATAGGCCATCCATGGAGAAACTCTTCATTGAGCATAGAACATAATATTAGTACAAAATGTGTACTCCAAGATGATATATAAATTATGCGCAGAAATTTAAAATGCAGCTTATGGTTACAAGTGTAGATGATAATATAAAGTACCTGAAGAACTATAGAGCCAAACACCATATTGAAATGAGCATAGAGATCATGTATTACACCCAAGGTCTCCAGTTTAGGCGCAGAGAGGACAGTTATTTGCAACGGTGAATAACTAGAATCAAGGATCGACCTTTGAAGTGAAGGGGCAACTTGGATGATGAGATGCCTTCCATCAAAATAAATTCCAATTCTTACAAGGTTAGGCGACTTTATTTGGAGACAACCGATTCTAATTGTGAAAACAAGCACCAAGCACTCTAGCGCAGGGCAACTGGAGTGGATGATGTTGTGCAATGAGGCCTCTGATATACGAACCCGCACAAGTGAAAGTTTCTTGAGAAATGGGAGTCGAAGGTTTAGTACTAGATTGTCTGGTAGGTAGCACTGCGCAAAGGTGGCGGTGTGGAGAGAGGATGAAAACCCCGAGATGGACATCGGTGCTTAGGGCACAAGTTCATGGCGTTCGGTATGTGGTATGTGATTTCTAGGGGAATAGTAGAACTCAAGCAGCTATAGTTCTGTGAATTTAGGGGATTCCAGCCAGGCGTCCACCGTGCAGGGCATGGTATGCTTGATTAGGTAGCATGACGGGATGCATAGGCTTTGAAAGGAGCCCTGGTGGGAGGAGATGATGGCTCTGGGGATTTCAAAATCATTGAAGAGAGATAGCTGACGACAGTCGAGATTAAGGGGAACGGCGCGCCATAGAGGGGCGCCATCGAATTGAGAGGATTTGGGTGCGGCAGCAATCCTTGGTGGGGAGAAGCGAGATGATCTCCCCAAGGATGGCATCTGGGAGATCGCTGATGCGGTCCACCCGAGATTCTACGGGTTCCTGGGATCCGGTGGGGGCGGGGTCGCCGCTTCTCCCCGCGATGCCGGGTGCGGGATCTACAACAGGCATTGCCGCTGGCGGGAGCCTCATCTTCTTGGCGCTGGGGTCAGCCGACTCCATTTTCCTCGAGGGCGTCGCGTCGCGCTCACGGATTTGAGCAGAGTAACGAATGACGAGCCTAGTTGTAGTCCGTGTGAAGAAGAAGGGGAG